>NC_135758.1:36813738-36958738 GCF_052425735.1 Oculina patagonica | reverse complement strand
CCGGGTCTATTTTCAGACATCTCTCGAACGGGGAAAGATTTAAGAGTGCCGTGAGATTTTCTCCGTAGGGCTATCTAAAGAGGGTCGATTTATTGGCTTAATTTTTTTTTTCACCTCAGGTGGAAAAATCCATATTCCACGATCCCGGATTCCAGTGATGGAGAGGAATTTGAAGATTAATTTGGTGTTGGATACTGCGCACGAATTTCAAAACGAAACAGACTGAAACCGTGAATGGATGGATGGATGGACGGACGGACGCGATACCATAACGGCAAGAGACGAGGGAATGGCAGCTAGAGCAGTCAAAGCCATGTTCAGCGGATGAATAAGCCGGCAATCCATGTAACATTACATAACAGGGGAATTGGAATGTACCGTTCTACATAGATGTTTGTGAGAAGAATTAACTCTACCACCCCTCCTCTGGTTCTTCACCCTCTTCAAATTTCACGTACACCAGAAGAAATACACTGAAGAAAACACAAAGTGTTTATGAAAAAGAACAAAAAATAGCGTTGAGTATTTCGATGTTTTACAACGAATTGAAATTTGATTGCACTATTCAATGTTCAGGGATCGAGATAAAAAATGGCTAACCACCAAATAAATCTTACAGAGACTTGTACGTCTCCATAAGTATTGGTATGCACTAAAAAAAGGTCGTAGGAAAAATATTATATTATATATGGGTTGTAAAAAAATACCTTTAATGTAGTGTTTTTTATTGAATTAGTAATGGGCTCCTGATTATGACCAGGAAAGAGTCGGAAAAAACTATAATTTATAAAACATCAAGTGTAACAAACGAAAAAAAAAAATACCTACGTTTACCTTTAGAACTCATTTTTCTATCAAATCTTCGACAGCAGAAGAAAAGTCAATAAATTATTTCATTACTACTTATGCTTTCGTAGGAAGACCCAGGTCGAGGAATACCGGGGGTACTCCCTTACATACAGCAAAAAGTACATTTTTTAAACAAAGCTCAAGTAAATGCTGTCAGAGCGTCTTGTTTTACTTACGTCTCGCGCCAAACAAAAAAAAAAAAAGCAAGCGATTGCTATAGTAGTGTGCAGTGCGAGATGAATTGCATACAGGCTTACCGTTACCTAGCCTCCTACGCAGCGGTTCGTTTGGCTCGTCACGCAATCCTCCCCAACAGTCGTTCGTTGGGGAGGAAAGATTGCGTGACGAGCAAAAACAATTTCTCCAAAGGAGGCTGATCGTTACCACTAAAAGAAAAGAAAAGAAAATTAGTAATCACGAGGAACTGACATAATTGGTTAATGATGTCTTACATGGCCTCGTGTTTTCATTAGTTTTCTTCAGGTTGTAAACCCAATTGAATACTCGCACAATTCACACTAAATGATAAGAATTAAACTCCAGCTATTGTCTTTTGACTAAGCATCTCAATTGACGTAGTATGTCAATTTCATAATGATTCCCAATTGTATAAACTCACTGCGTGGTGCATAGTTTTACCTCCTTATCTGTCACGCCACGCTATGCTCTTCGTGCAAAGTGCTGCGTGACACACAGGCCTGGCCCAGAATCCCCGATAGCCTAAATAAGGGCTAGGGGGAAAACCTTAGCTACAAGGCCACCGGTAAGGTAAACTTCAAACCTCCCTCATCTCAGTCCCTGGACATCAGCTGGTACGGTTGGCAATGCCGATATTGGGCCTGGACTAAACGGATCTTCCGATTAAGATTCTCTTGTTTTGCACTGCCACACCGACTGCGGATAACGTTGCGATTTCTGGGTCCCTTATTCTAACTTAAAAAGGCCGCTTTTTGTACAAATAATCCCATTAAATTCAAAAAACAATTTTTCTACTGCAACTGACAGAAAGATGGGCAACAAGCGCATCGGAAAAAGTAAACCTCAACCCAGTCTTCTCTCAGCCAAAAGCATTTTCAAGCGTTGTCTAACAGAATTGAGTGAGTCACAGGCGGCCCAAGCTCACGATGTGAGGAGTTCAAATGAAATACGCGAAACGTGACTCTTGCCTGGTGGCATATGGAGGTGTTGTGTTACAACGATTCGTATTTTTAAAGGTTTGTATGGGAGTTAACCGTTTCGAATTTATAGCTAAATATAGTGATATTTTGACAATAAAATCAGCTTCCCTTGATGTCTTGTTGTTTTGTCTGTTGTTATCTCGTTTCTCAGGCCGATCCGAGGCGTTTTAAGCGAGTTATGCTATTTCGGGTTTCCACTAGCATAACTCCCGCTTAAAACGCCTCGGATCGGCCTGAGAACCGAGATAACAACAGATATAACAACAAGACATCAAGGGAAGTTGATTTTATTGTCAAAATATCATTATATTTAGCTATAATTGCAAAAGCGTTTTCTCCCATACAAACCTTTATAAATACGAATCGTTGTAACACAACACCTCCATATGCCACCAGCAAGAGTCACGTTTCGCGTATTTCAAATCGTGAGCTTGGGCCGCCGAGTGAATGCCATAAACGTTCCACCGAAATCTCATGGAATGACTATACGTCATCCATTTGTCTAAAAAAGAGCTGGGTAAAGGTTTTTCTAAAGCCGTGATAGGCGATGAACTTTAGCGTAATTTATTATCAGTGGTTGTTTTCAAACAGAGTTGAAAGCGGAAGAATTGTGCAAATCGGGTCAATCGGTATCAGCAACTAAATCGGTTCCCTTTTCATTGAAAGAAGGTGGTAAAAGGTTTTTTCGTGATCCGCGAAGGATCATTTTCCCCAAAAAATCGTGAAATGGCCATGTTTTTTTCCCGGAACGTGATCAAGGGTGGTAAAGGGTTTTTTTTTCGTGATCCGTGAAAGGCCTTTTTTCCTCGCGAATTGTGAAATGGCCATTTTATTCTTCGTAAAAACGTGGCCTACAACCCCTCCCCTTTACCCCCCACATTCACAGAAACGATCGATAGCCCGCGTAACTGGCGGTGATTCGCGACCGAGTGCAAGTGCCGTTTTGTTTATGGCGAATGGCAGAGGGACGAATTTTGCCACTCACGCACGCGGGCTTCGCCCGCAATTTAGGAGCCAAGAATGGTCCCTCAAAATGTCGCAGTGCTCGCAATGCTCGCAAAATTTTAGTGGGTGCTCGTTTACTCGTGCTCGCACATTTTTACAAGTGCTCGCATGCTCGGTTTTTAGTGGAGGTAGGTTTTTGAAAAGTGCTCGTTGCTCGCAAGGCTAATTTTTGTCAATGCTCGTGCTCGCAAAGAAAAACGCTGTGCTCGCATGCTCGCAAATGCTCGCAAAGACCATTTGATACCCCTCAATTTGTCTTGCGCCGCGCTATTCCCGCCAGCTACGCAGGCTACAGAAACAATACACCGCCAAATAAAAAAAAAATCGAATTAACTAGAGATAACTGCCTAAATGCAAAACTCGCAATCAGGCTGTATGCTAGAGCGGTTTTCACTTGAGTGTCGAAAGTTAATTGCGTTTGCTTTAGTTTTGCATTGCTACGCTTAGTGATTGGCTCAAAAATCTCGCGCCACTTTCTCAGCCAATCAGAACTAAAACTAAAACCAATCATGACTCGCTCGCGCACGTTTTCCCGCGCTTTGCGCTGGCTACATGTATTTGCTTCGAGTTTTGATTGGTTCACTGGATTGTCTGTGTCCTTTGTGATTGGCCGTAGTAATTACTTTGGTTTTGGTTTTACGACACTCAATTGAAAACTGCTCTAAAAGTAACGATCTGTCCACAGTGTGAGTTTTTGCGGCCATGTTGAATTTTGCAATTTCTCGGACACTGTACGGCAATATTTTCTGGCACTTTACTCGATGAAACCTCCGTTTAAAGAGCAACGTAAGTTTAGCAATCAATGGCAAGTGCGCGGTCAATTGAAGCTCACCAACTGGGTACAAACAATACAATGTCACAAATTTTGTGTCCAATCAGAGACCGGGATTTCAAAAAGCCTTGGAACCAGTCCGCTAAGAAAAAACTACCAGCGGCAGTTGCGCCACACTTGTAAACTTTCTTCGCGCCAACTGTGCTGTTCAAATGACTTCGTGTCGCTCCGACCAACCGTCCCACAAACCGTCCATGGGTCTCCGGAAATGAGGTGAGATTTTAATTCTGTAAAACATGGCAAGGAACTGTGGAAGAAAAAGGACAAGAAACAGTAAAAATGTTATTATTAGCAACATATCAACGTTCTTTATTCATGCTTAAAACAAAGGAAATCATAACCGTGACGGTGGTTTGTATATCTGATGTTAATTAGCATAGATTTATATTTACGATGTAATATGTCAAACGTACTAACACCGAGAGATAGGTGTTGAGGGTCTATTTGTAAAGCTGTGATGAAGCACGAAGCCCGAGTTTATAATATGTTTTCTCAAATGAAACAATGCGAAAAAATGTTGTTACATTTTTTTTCCCTTTGCCGTGAAAACGCGTTTCCATGTGACTTACTGCAATCCTACCACGCGTGACTGAAGAGCGGCAAGGCCGGTGTCAACAGCTAGGGAGCCGAAAACGGTTCCACAGAAGAGAATTTAGTCAAGGAAGCTATTTCTCCGTCAACGAAGAATAAAAATAAATAGTCCTGGAAGATTGATGTTAAATAAATGGCAAACTATTCGGAGATCAAGGAGGCATGTTTTTAAAAAGACAACGATTTTCACAAATTAAGGTTGCGCGAAAAGTCTCGTCGACTGGTATTGAAGAAATAAGGCCTTAGGATCAACATCACACGAAATAAGGCCTTAGGATCAACATCACACAGCGTAAACAGTCCTTTCCCGAATTACAGTATTTACGTTTGCAATCTAATAGCACACATGAAGTGTTCAGCTTTTTCATACATGTGAATAATTAAAAAAAATACGCGGTAAATATAATAATAGCTTTTAAAAATAATCTTCAAATTTGTGGGCAGAGAATAAAAGCAAGTCGAAACCTCATCGAAACCTTGGTTGTTATAGTCGATAACATGACTTACAACTAACGGAATGGGACAGATTGAAATATGATAGAACGATTTTATTAAAACCGTAAAACAAAAATGTCTCGATAAGAACCCGGAGAGGGAATAAAATTACATAAATATTCATTAATAATAAAATTTAAATAAAGCATCTGCTGTAACTTTACATGCAAATTAGTAGCGGCGCGATTAGGGTATCAAAACATAAGATATTTAAGTAAAATTTTCATAATACTAATTATTTCAGGACTGAATACAAATTTGGGAAACTTTGATTTGAATATGGAGCGAAAAGACCTGATACCAAGCAATGACTCTATCGAATCTGGCAGCTTCAGTGGGCTACACATGAAAAAGGCCGAAACCAAAGTTAGCGATCACGAGCTTGGCTCGGCATTATTAGCAGAGGAAGCGTCAACACAAAGGTTTTCATGGTCCCTCCGCAAAGTGGTAATTTTGGCTTCGTTGTGCCTTGTCCCGGTTTTGTCATTTGGAGCGCTTTCCATGATTGCACCATTTTATCCACACGAGGTAAGTTCAGTTATAAGTAAACAACTTACTGTATAATATTAATATCTCTTTTGTATTTCCACATGTATATATTTTTTGGCTTTGCAAAATTATTTATTAAACAACACCTTAACTTCTCCGGTTTTCCTCCCTCCACAAAAACCAACCCTTCCAAATTCCAATTCAATCGGGAATACACGGCCCTACAAGCTTATAGCTTTAATCCTCGCCGTGTCTAAATAAAGGTAATTTATTTATTTTTTATTATTTAGTAATTGGCCATAACCGGTATAAAGGCCCAGTAATACGGGCAACATTTTCTTTCAACTTGTCTCGCAACATTGTTGCATTGCAAGTTGCATTGTTACGTCAACTGTTGCGCGAAGTTGACTTGAATTCAGCTTTGTGCAACATGTTGCCGCAACTAGCAACACGGTGGAAATACATGCAACGACACGTTACAGTTTGCAATGCAACAATGGTGCGAGGCAAGTTGAAAGAAAATGTTGCCAGTACTACTGGGCCTTAAATCCCCCTCTCCCCAACACGGCTTATAAGCCCCGACATAAGCCCCTGGCTAGAGATCCGTCTGTCTTCTAACGAAAAAAAAAAATATTTCGGATATAAACCGTTCATCATCCAACTTTTCCATTTTAACTAACGTCTCCAAAAAACATTAGACTTTAAAAATGGAAATAAGAAACGAAGAAATTTGCAGATAGAGTGCAGATAATTAACCAGTATCTTTCTTACATATCTCTCATCAGAATCTTAATGCCGTTTCTCATAATATATGGGTTTTTCATGCCCCTTTAGCCCTCAGGAAATAATTAACCCCTCTAACCTCCACTCTAAACTCCTTATCTCCCATAAAGTTGTAAAAAAGAAAAAAAGGGGTTAACTCATCTGGTCGTATATTTTTAATAAACAGCTTTTCTTCAAGCAAAACATATACACTTACAGACATGCACCTGCGGGTGCGGGCATGCTGCGCTTATTTGCAAAGAGACTGTTATGTCTGCTTACTTTAATTTACTTCAACAGGCAGAAGTCAGAGGAGTATCCACCGCCGTGGTGGGTCTTATCTTTGGAACTTATCCATTTATGGTCTTCATCTTTTCTCCTATCTGTGGACTTCTGGTTAGCAGTTTTATTTAATTCCCATTTCCTTTTTTATTAAAAGATATCAAAAGAATCGTGCTGTCTTGAAATACAATATGAATCGAGAATTATAATTTTATATCTTATTTATCCTTAGTGTCATAAACTGTAGATTTAACTTCATTTGTGCTTATTTGACAGGTCGCAAAGTATGGCACTAACAGAGTTCTCTTGTTTGGCATGTTTGTTGGCGGGACATCTGTTATCACTTTTAAGTAAGAAATGAAATTGCCCTGATAAACCTTGTCGAAGACTGTTCACAACCTCTCTTTCACCCCAAAAACCCCACAAAAAGGCCAAGCTCCCCGTCCCTCACCCCTTCGCGCCCCCGTTGTACGCTGGCGTCCAGGTCTCTCGCGATTCTTTTCCTGCGTTCACGGCAACGATCGAAGAAAAAGACGAGAAATGCATGTAGAGAGTTGTCCACAGTCTATAACTGTCTATGAATTCAGTAATATTTGATGTTTGTTATGTATGCTAGATAACATATCGACCGGGAGGACCAGGTGATCAGCTACTCACTCGTTCACTCTTCCCTCCTTCCTTCCTTCCTTCCTTCCTCCCTTCATGCCTTCATGCCTTCATGCCTTCCTTCCTTCATGCCTTCATGCCTTCATGCTTTCATGCCTTCATGCCTTCATGCCTTCATGCCTTCATGCCTTCATGCCTTCCTTCCTTCATGCCTTCATGCCTTCATGCCTTCATGCCTTCATGCCTTCATGCCTTCATGCCTTCATGCCTTCATGCCTTCATGCCTTCATGCCTTCATGCCTTCATGCCTTCATGCCTGCCTGCCTGCTTGCCTGCCTGCCTGCCTGCCTGCCTTCGTCACTTAGTTATTGTTGTTGGAGTGGAGTGGTTAATTACAGTGTTGAGATAATTTAAGTCATTTACACTTTCGCTTTTTTTTGTTTTCAGCTTTGGTGCTTGGATTTCCAGTGCAACGGAGTTTGTCGTGTTAAGCTTCCTGTTGAGGGCAATCTGTGCATTTGGAGGGGCTGCCTCTGAAATTGCAGCGATGTCAATTGTGATAGAAGAGTTTCCTGACAGATTAGGAATGGCATCAGTATGTTTGTTTCTATAGCCAGAATGCAAACTGCAAACAATCCCTGGAATATCACGGCCGACGAGCATGTAGTACTATAAAGTGTAAAGAGATCTGGCTAAGACTAGACTTCCTCAAGACCGAGCACGATAGTTCATTTCATTATTCCACATACTACCAATCAAAAAATTGTTTTACCCGGCCACGCCAAGACTTGTAAATTACACAAGCACATACACGAAATTGTAGACATTACAACTTAGTATAACCAGACTATCAGACAAGCTCGAAATCCGATTGGCTACGCAAACGCGGTCTAATTTTCGAGAAACCGTCCTGGGAGTGCGCTCAAATAATACTGCCGAAACCACAAACCAAAACTAAAAAAACCCACTTTCACTGAACTTTTTAAACAGATCGGTCTCTGGGTTATGCTAAAACAATCAGATGGCTCGCTCTTAGTTTCTTTCGCCTTTTGAGATCTTTTTTGGTTGACTCGTCAACCATCAGCCGATAGAAATCTCGACCTTGCCGTCTAATTCATTTCTGTTTTAACGATATTTTTCAATAAAAAAAATACAAAATTTGCGTGAATTAGTTGAACATCTTTAAGACATGTATTTCATTCATCACTTCCCCGAAACTAACATGTACATCTCTACAATTAAAAATGTTACCCCCCCCGCCCCCACGCCCGTATATCATTAAAACGACTCTCTGCAGATTAAATTCACTAATTTTATTTAAAATTGTTTTTTAAGGGAATCGTAGAGACATCTATTGGAGTAGGATTTTTTCTGGGACCTGCCCTTGGCGGAGGTCTCTACACAGTAAGTAACATAATAGGACTGATATCACAACTGGCCACATTGTCTTGTAATCTAAACCGTTTTTCATTTAACGTGCGGAATAGCGGCAATCATTTATTTGCAAACTTTACTGAATAGAGCGTTTTCCGTTTAACGCGAAGTCATTCCGGCAATGTTCATGTCATTTCAGGTTGGTGGATTTCAACTGTCATTTGTTGTTCTTGGTTGCTCCATGATCGCTGCTATTCCAGTTTTATTTTGTGTGCTTTCCCGTTGTGGAGTTCACTCAGGAAAAATTCCTGATCAAGAAAAAGCTTCTTTTCCGATAATTGAAGCCTTGAAAATTCCCGCTGTGCTGATGGCTGGTGAGTATAGTGACTTTTTATTTTCGTTAGTGATCAACAAACATTTTCTCCTTATAACATCAATTCATAATCTAGTACAAGTCATGGGGAGTAGTATGGTAGGGACCGGAGTGGTGAAGGTACGTGGTGGTAATGCCGGTGGCGGTGAAAAACAATACAATTGTGGTGGTGGTGGTGGAGGAGGAGGGGGAGGAGGAGGAGGTGTTGACAGAAGATTTTACAAATGTTTTTTCTTAGGGCTCCCTGAGTGTTTAAGCACTTTTATTAAGCCGGCACCATTGTTCGAAAATAATTTAATCCACAAAATGGTGGCCTAACCGGTCCCTACTATACTCCCGGGGGGGGTACTCCCATAAATTTCGGGTAGGGGTGTGCCGCAAAGGTTCTTAAACCCTGACCCTATTTAAGGATAAAGAAAGCGAAAATTGATACCCTTTTTAAGGCCCAAAACTGAAAAATGACACCCTATTCAAGGGAAGAAGAAACGTTCCGTGACGACGCAAATAACGGCTAACCGCACACGGCCAAACACAAAACTTTATAAAATCAAAATCGCTTTACTAACACTTGAACGGATGCCTTTTTTTACGTTTAGCTGGCCGTTTATTTTAGCTGATAGAATTTAGGTGACCCTATCTAAGGATCACACCGGGAACATATTGCCAAAAGGAGCAAAAATGATACCCTATTTAAGGACTGAGAACCTCAAAAACCATACCCTATCGGGCGGCACATACCTATATAGCCCATAAATGGGAGTACCCCCCACCCCGGGACTATACTACTCATGGGAAATAGTAGTAGGGATTGAGTGGAGCACAATTTTGTATGTGTAAACGGACTGTCCGATCTATTCACAAGAACATTAGTCCCTTATTGTTTAGAGAAGGAAGACCAATTTTAGCTAATGTCAGGTCAAGAGAATAGTCCATTTTCGAATTCTCGGTATTGGATTAGAACTATCTTGCAATGGAGGCTAATGCGGGTAATCTTTTCAAATGCAAATGACATGACGCTCTTTACTAATTAAGAATATATTAATAATTTTTAATGATATTCCCCCTCATTAGAAGCTATTTCCAGTCCAATGCCGAGAATATGAAAATGGTCTATTGTAGGTTGAGACTTCGCCTATTTTAGGAAAAGACCACGCATTTCTGTTTGTTTATCTATTACAAGACCAAGAAGAATAATTTACATGGACTAAGGTCGGTTAGAAAAGAAAGGCAAAAAGTGGCCTGTTCCAGGCGTTCAACTAACCGAACGTCTGGAATGGGCTTGACAAAAATGAGTTACATGTAACTTGCGTTTTCGTTTGGCCAGGACCTGCGTGTAACGCGTTGATCATGATTTGTGATGAAAACCTGAACTTGCCAAAACGCAAACCGGAACCAGCTTCGGCAAATTTGCAAGACGCTTTTGGCAAACAGCCAATCGCGGTGCAACATTGAAAGCTACGCAGAAAAATACCCCTCGGATTTGACTGTGAACTTTTTTATCACAGCCGTTTGTTTTACCACTGCTGGGATAACACAAGGTTACCTTGATCCCATTCTGGGACTGCATTTGGAAGAAGTAAGTATTTTTTTAGTTCGACACCAAAACCAAGTTTTCTTTCCTACTCGTGTTATTGGACTATAGTATCAGCCAAGGGTAGGTTATTTTCAAAAGAAAATTTAGCAGAAAACTCTTGTAAGGGAAGATTGTATGTTATCTGTTACGTAAAAGTTTAATATACCTATTCACATAGTAGTAAGTAAGGGATACTTCTTGTTACTTAGTTGTCAACTTGTTGTTAGGCTATATACATGGGGTATTTTTGCCTTCAATATATCAACCTGAAGAAAAGCTTTTGAACTGGTCTGTCAACGGGTGGTAAGAAAACGAAACGCTTTTATTAGCGAACTGAACAAGCAACAACTCGACTTCTGTCCAGGACTCAGAATTTTCCTTTTTTACAACATTTGACAGGGTGTGACAGGTGATATTCGCTCTACTTCAGACTTCTGGAAACCGAATGAGAGCACGCTTATTTGTAGACGTGAGCACATGTCCAGAATACTTCCTAATGTTCACGATGTTTAGACTTTCTAAAGTTCTTTGCAATATTATTTGTTGACGCTGTGGTCCTTTGTTGCAATTGGCTTCCTGGTCGTCTTTGAGCGATTCTCGTTACAACCTTCGCTCGCAATAAACTCGACTTAGGGTCGATGGCCGACTTGAATTGGAAAAATCCAATAGCAAAAATACAAAAGAATAACTCCCTCGGGATTTGTTATTCACGCGGGCTGAATATACCACTGTTTCTTTCCATTCGTCCTGCTAGATGATGAACCTGAATGCTACTCAGATCGGCCTAGTTTTTCTCGTTTTTGCAGTGGTATATACCCTTGTAACACCACTGGCAGGCTGGATAGGAGATAAAACGGTGAGTATTTATAACATACACCGTGCCTTGAGGTTATGAGATATTTGTCAGCCATATTCGTATCCTTACAGGTGAAGCCGAAACTCGTCAATGGTGACCGGTCTCTCTTCGTTATCTCTAATGTCCCGCGAAACTGAAAACGAGACGAGCGGTTTGTGTGCGGGAAACCCCTTGTACACTGCAGGCGATATTTGATGCAATTTTCGTCGCGATTTTCACTGAAATTTTTGCCTCGCTGGGATTAAAACTCGCGTATAAACCAGCCGTGATTTCAGTGCGATTCGGTCATGATCCAGTACGATATCGCTGTAGGTCGTAGGTTACGACGAAAACAGTAACATTCTTGTTTAATATAAGACTAGTGTAGATGCTCTGATACAAACCTCAGTTTGTTTTAACGATAAGCATAATTTGAATTTCTTTTTTGCAGCAATGTCACCGATGGCTGACCGTTGCAGGATACATAGGCTCTGGGTTTGGTAGTTTTCTGCTAGGACCTGCACCATTTCTTACTTTTTTCCTGCCTACCAAGTATGTTTCAGACTCTCTTACCATAATCGAGACTTAACGATATACGCTCAAACCCCCTATTAAGCGCCCACCCATTTAGCGCCCATCCGCTATAAATCGACCAGTTATCAAAGTCTTGAAACTGTTTTCAGTATAACACTTTAAATAAAATCTCTATAAAGCGGCCACAGCCACCTTTTGGCGTCCCGACAAGGGTTCTTCTATTGTTTTTGCCTCTATTTTATAGCGGCCAGCACTGCTTATGACAGACAAGTGTCTCAGAATAGAAGGTGACAGCTGATAATATAAAATCATTCAAAAAAAGGTTGTCGTCATCTTCAAGTGATTTTTTAATTCCTTTTCACGTTATAATGTATTAAAAAAATCTGACCTTTCTAAAGGCCTTTCGCTAATTCCTGACGAGCCCCTATTACAAGCCCCCTATGACGAGCCGCTATTACGAGCCCTTACTGCGCGCTGAGGAAACTTTCTAAACGCATACAGGGCTGGTAGCCATTGCGTTAACTTCGCTAGCAATTAACTCCCTCAAATGGTCTGTGACCCAGAATTTTAATTTGTTTTTGATAGACGACTTCCTCTTCCAATTCTCAGTGGTCTTCTGGACATTTTATCTCCGCGACGAAATCGGCGACCACTCTTTTTTTACATTTCTGACATGAGTAACTCATAATCTCACAAAGGTGAAAGTTTTAGAAAAGAGTCAATGTGCGAAGATTTTCGCGCAAACGTCCTTAAATGGCAACTTGCCATTTCCCAAAGAGTGGCCGCTAAATCAAGGGTTCTACTGTACTCTGTCGCGTGTGACAGAGCATGTTGTAGCATGTTGTGCTGCGTCGCTGTATCTGTTGTCATTTTTGCTTCCAGGAGAGTTTGGTTCGTGTGCCTGTCTATGGCGATCATGGGTTTTTCTTCGGGGACTTTCTTTGTACAATTGATGCCAGATTTAGTGAAAGTAATGAGGTAAGTAGCACTAGTTGTCAAACAGTCTGAGAGCATAACGACTTTTAAAAATAACCTTTAAACATTTCTTTTTTGCAATAGTTTTTAACCTAGTCATAGATTTTAATTATTGCATGTTTTAGTTAGATTTTTAGCTAGTTTAATATTTTTACTCTTTTAACTTAAAACTGAATTTCTGTATTTAAAAACATTTTTACTTTTATCGTTTTATTCTTTCATGTAAGCGCATTGAGAATTTTAAATGCGAAATAAGAACCTTTTTATTATTATTACTAGTAACACGTGACTCGCAGGGCCTCGCGAAGCTCTGGGTTGGGGAGGGGGGGGGGGTGTTATAAATAAGGAGTGGATTATTTGAAGTTGAACATTAATTGAATTGTACATATTCAATTTTCCACAGTAGGCAGGAAGATATATTGGTTAAAAATTTAAAAATATTTTTTGGAGGGGGTAGCATTGGATAGGTAGTGGATTGGGGAGTGATGGGGTGGTTGATACAATGAATTAAAATCGCTGGAGAAAAGTACCAATTTTTCTCTTTGGCAGGTTTCCCCCTTGTTTGCCAAAAAGTACCCCCTTCCTTATTTGAGGAACTGTAAGATTAATGTTATCCCTCCCCATTGGAACAAGGAAAGGCCCATTTGTAACTTAAAGAGGTATAAAGCGTTGGAAGCGCAGGCTATTTTCAAAATCATCGACAAATTATTGGATAATCGCATTTTGGACATTTGTTTGAGGGCATTAAAAAAAAAAAGAAGAACGAACGGCAGGAGGATTCGAACCCTCCACCCGCGCGCCCCTGATGGCGATGAAAGGTTTATAGCCTGAATAGGCGTTGAGGGAGTATTATGTGGAAATCAGTGTTATTTTAATCCGAAAAGAAAAACGATAAAAATGAAAGGCTCAGGATTCGAACCCACAAAAAATAATAATAATAATAAAAAAAAACCCTAGCCGGATTCGAACTCCCGCCCTCAGTCCCGAAGATCTGATTTCAAGTTCGACGCCTCACACCATTAGGCCACCAGCGCGCGGCCGTGTGACGCCATTTCCGCCACACACCAAGCTCACAAATATATATATATATATATATATATATATATATATATATATATATATATATATATATATATATATATATATATATATATATATATATATATATATATATATTAACAGTGAAAATAGAAAAAACTACACTTTCATCCCATTTCATTCCCATTTCATCCCATTTCATTTTTCTATTTTCACTGTTTATATATTACGCTCTGCTTAAATGTATCGAGCACTTTAATACGGAAAATCGAAACACATAATTCCTATATATATATATATATATATATATATATATATATATATATATATATATAGACCGTAAACTCCACACGAGATTTCATCCCGCCTGAGCCCTTTGAGGGACAAAATTATACACCCCACTACGCTCGGCCCGAGGAATTATTATTATTATTATTACTAGTAGTAATCAGAGATCAGGGGAGTGCGTTCGACCTATAGGTTAAAAAAGAGACCCAAGGTAAGCAAGTAGTGGCAAGAAACCGACATGGCCGACCTACTAGTAGTATGCCTTATGTCAAAGTTAGTTACTATGCTTATACCTCACTAAACGCGAGGAGGATAAGTGTGAGAAAGATTGTGTGACGAGCCAAAAGAACATAGAATGAATGAATATTGTGTACACAAAAATAATTATTTATTTCACTAAACTTGTTATCGTTTGGCACTAAACTAGATTTAACTTCCACAAACTTCTGGAAATAGTTTCACTTCGATTTAAAATTCACAGACATAATTCACATAGGAATCCACTACACGCATATTACATTCACTATACAAAAATTTCCTCGTCAAAACCTCTAGTGTTTCTAGGAATCACGATATATCACAAATTCAAAGAAGTGATAAAACAATTTTGATCCGTATTATACCCACTATCGATGCATTTAATTCTAACAATTTGTATTTTTGTGCAACATATAATTACAGGAAAATACGCTGGTTTTTTTTTACCTACGAACGAACTCCGTACGAAACTACGCATCGACTTACTCGATTTCCACTCTTTTTTTGACGTTCGGTGGCTGAAGACAACTCTGCTACCTTGGATGATAACCTTCTAATGTTCTCCCTGACATTTTTGGCAAAATTACAATTCTGGCCACACGTATTTAACCCTTTTTTCAAGCAAAATGATGTTTCTAAGCTCCGTTTGGGACGCTATCTTGATTTGCATGAAATCGAGGCCATCTGTGGCTACCAGTTTCCCGGCCGAGATTTGCCCCTGCAAAAATCAATCGGGGCGGCCAATCTGGTGTCCATACACCTGCGCGCGCATTACGGCTCGATTCATTCCGCATAACAGTACACAGGCATACCAACTCAAAAGACACAGGACGCAAAAACAAAATTAGGCTTGCGCTCTCCTTCGTCGAACGCAATTATTATTATTATTATTATTATTATTATTATTATTATTATTATTATTATTATTATTATTAGTTACGATTCTTTCGGCTTTTGTTATGCCCCGGGTTTTTTTTTTTTTTTTGCATTTAGCGTTGTTTTTTCCAAATAAGGTCCTTTTTATTAATGTATGGGTGCCCTATAAAAATAAGATTGGTTAGACTGTTATATATATAACTACTACTGACCACCTCGTCAATCGTGTCATGTGACATTTAATTTTAATGTTTAATTGTATTTGCGCTCGATCCAATGATGGTCGTAAAGAAATAAGTTTCATTCAATCTTTTGTGTTTTGTTTATAGGGATAAAGGAATGCCTGACAATTCTGCTACACGTGGAGTGATTTCAAGCATCTTAATCGGCATGGTTAATTTGGGGTATGTTGTTCTGTTAAAGCGGTGACAAACGAGGACACATTGTGGCGGACACATTGTTGCTCATGATGTTTTCTTGGGCGAGCAAACGGAGAAACATTTGTTGCGAACACAAAATGTTTCTGGAAGAAATCAGAAACATTTTTTGTGTTTCTAACACAAATTTTGTGTCCGCAACGAAAGTTGCGCGCGCGGGCAAACAGGGAAACATTTGTGTCCACAACAATGCGTCCGCAGCATTGTCTCCACATTTACCACCACCTAGAACCTGTTAAAATCCATCAAAAAAAATACTCTCGCAGTAATCGATCAAACAGGTCACTTGATAAACGTCTACCGGACAGTTATTCCTTACGGCAACCAATTAGGTGATTTAAATTTTTGAGGTTTGGACTAAAATCCGAGACAACAAGGGCTTAAATATAGAGCAGTTATAGATTACTGATTTTCTTTTTGCCCCTCTCTCGATGACAGCACCCTAGATCGAAAGACAAATTCGTTATGCCTTAAATTTTAAATTCGTCGTGTAACTTGAACAAAGTGCAGACGAGTTACTATTAAATTGCGCTTTTCATTTTCATATTGTAGTGCAACCATTGGTCCAACCCTGGCTGGGATTATAGATCAGCACATTGGATTTCAATGGGCAATGGTGGTAAGATTTGGTGCGATTCTCGCACTTAAGGATAATTCTATTATCAGTCCTTATCGGATCTTATTTGCTCGTTTACTCTCATATGTCATAGCCGTTTTATACAAGAGACGCATAATCAATCCGTCTGAACGAACTTAGCCTTTTTGGTGTGTCTAGTTATGTGTTTATAATAAAGACAAGCCATAGTTAGTACCTACTAACTATGGACAAGCAGAAGATGGATTCTGCGTCAAACAAACTATCAGCAGCTTGAGTGTGGCTCAAACGACGAACTTAGGAGCTGTTTACATGATATTGGAATGACTTTCGTTTCAGAACGAGTTCATTGTCTTCATGCCATCTCTATTTATTTATTTATTTCTCTGCATCTATTTATTTACATGATGCCGAGACGCAATTTCGTTCCCGCACAGGTCTTTCCGGAATGAGTTCATTGCAGTTTTCGTTC
Source organism: Oculina patagonica (assembly GCF_052425735.1). Taxonomy (NCBI): domain Eukaryota; kingdom Metazoa; phylum Cnidaria; class Anthozoa; order Scleractinia; family Oculinidae; genus Oculina; species Oculina patagonica. The sequence continues at coordinate 36,942,021 of NC_135758.1, read as the reverse complement.
CAGGTGACATTCCGAGATGAAATCGCAAACCGTGTAGTCTGGGGCGAGTGGCGCATGCGTATCGTTTTCAACATGGCGGACATCTTTGTTTTGAATCTGGCGCAAGAACCATGCACGCGGCAAAAAGGCTGAGCCGGTCGTTACGTGAATGGAGAACTTCATTTTGGAACGAAACTCGTTTGGGGATGAAAATCATTCCGGCATCATGCACGTAAACAGCCCCTAAGAGAAAACTTGGCTGAGACGGTAATCCGTCCGTGTGTATAAGGGCGGACATCGACGAATTATGCGTCTAAGTATAACGGACTACATTTATGCGCTGACTACACTTGTTAGTTCGCCTCTTTGTTACACTAGACGCATAAAATAGCAGACGCATAATTCATCTATACGGCTTAGGTTTCTCAACTGACAATAAAACTGGATCAATCAACTTCATCTTTTGACAAATCGTCGACTTACAAACATTTTACAATCAACAGCATTTAAAAATGCTGTTGATTGAAATACGTTTATGTTCGATAATAGAATGTTTGCCTAAATCTCTCTTATTTCCTTTGGATTTAGGTTCTTGGTAGCATCAGTTTTTCTCAGGTAAGGTGTTCCCTATAGACGGATTCGGCTTACGTGTTTTCATCCTTGTTGCAACCCAATTCAGACCGCGTGATGATTCATTTGGGAGGTTACAATATTGCAATTTGTCATACGCAACTGAGTGCACGAGTAATGTACGAAGAGAACAGTTGTAACCTCTTAAATTGGGTGGTAATAGTGTTGCAAACACATAAGCCGAATCCGTCCATGCAAGCATGCCAAACATGAGAGTAAAGTTTTTATGAATCAAATTAGTCAATGAGTCATGAGTCAATAAGTCAATGAGTCATAACTGAAACTGAAACTTTGTTTACCCTCGGTATTATGAGCCGTGTTAGGGCTCTAGCAAGTATATGCTAATGAAACCGAGCATTCCATAGTATACAACACAATGCGCAAAGATAGACCACAACACCGGGAACTCCGTGCCCTACTCTAAGCAAACTGAAGTGCAACTAACCGCAAGCAAACTAGAGTAGAACTAACCGTAAGCAAACTAGAGTAGAACTAACGCAAATTCATCAACAGATAACCTAGTTTTGTGTAAAAATCGCCTTGACTCATTGACTCATGACTCATAGACTCATTTGACTCATAAAACAGGAGATCTCGTTCATCATCTAATATCTCATTACAATATTCATATAATTGTAAGCATACAGGTAATGAGAATAATGAAAGTAGTAACTGAATTCTTATTGTCTTTGATAACACTAGCAACATCGCTGAACTAGCCCAAGCTGTACCGGGCGTTCGGTTAGTCGGGGTGCAGCGCGAGAAACGAAATGAGCGCCAAGAATACTAGCCTCCGACTCTCTCCTTCGCAGAGGCCTCTAATTTTTTGTACGGGCTGGGAAATGGGGAGAGGTGAAAAGTAAGCGCGCGGAGCCTGGGGGGATTCGAAACGAAAGTGAGCGGGGACACTGGGAAGGGAAAAGGCAAGGAACCTTTGCGGAGGAGAGAGGGCCTCCCACGCAGTCGTTTTCAGGGGGCGATCGTGTTTTACTCCTTCCAACAAACACGATCGACCCTAAAAACGACTTCGCGGGAGGCTAGAAGAGCATGAGTGGGAAAATACCACTCCCCTGTCGCGCTCACGCTCTCCAACCGAACCGAACGCCTGGGACAGGCTATCGATAAACTTGATAATTCACCAATGATATTATTACTAACACGTTAAAAGAACTAAGGTTTTTTGTGTGTTTAATAAGCTGGAGAGATGGTTCTAAAATCTCCTGACATATCATGCTTTAATTAATCAATGCTAGATTAAATTTTACTGGGCTATCTGGTATTGCCTGTGTGATGTTTTCCTTTTCTTTATATAATATTTGAATTTTGTTCAGGAATTTTGAGATATATAATTTATAATCTATTGTTTGTCTTTAGGCTATAGTATTGGTGGTGTTTACTTTGTTGGAAGGAACTGAAGCGGGAAGGTAAGACAAAGTGGAACTGTTTAAAGATTAAATAAGGGTCCTGAGAATGAACCAATGCCTGAAGGCTACAGTTGACGAAAACAGAAATTTTAGGGTGGTTTGCTTCACAATTTCTTATAATTATACGCAGCTGCAATTGTTTACTTTTTTAATCGCGAAATTCGATGTGTCGCAAAAGAAAAATCTCCTAAAAATTACGGAAAGTACCAACCAACGTGCAGAAGGCAAGTAAACAATCAAAGGCTTAGGACGGTGTTCACACTTGGTGCCTGGGCACGATGCCCAAGTACAGTTCTCGCTGGGCACTAATGTGAATGATAGTATTTTTTCATGATCAAGTGCCCACGCCATACAAGGTCTTTGTCTTACTCCATTGTTTTTGAAATTTCGCACGAAATGCTTCAGGGATCTTTAAAGGGCTACATTCCGGGTCTATTCTCAGACATTCTCGAACGGGGAAAGAATCGAGAGTGCCGTAAGGCTAGCGTAGAGGAAATTTATTTATTGGCTTAACTTTATTTCGCCTTAGGTGGAGAAATCCATATTCTTCGATTCCGGATTCCAGTGACGAAGAGGAATTCGAAGAACTGGTTTTGGATTCTGCGCACGAAAACGAGACACAGCTAGCGCTGAAACCGTGAATGGATGGATGGACGGACGGACGGACCGACGGACGGACGTATGCTTAGAGACGGTGTGCAGCGCGGCGGTTATGGCAAGAGAGAGGAACGGCGGCTAGAGCACGGAGCCGTGCTCTTCGGGTTAATCAGCCAGCTGTCCATATAACATTACAGGCGTAAGGGAATCGGATTGTTCCTTTCTACATAGATGTTTGTGTCCGGCACCTCTTACTACCCCTTCTCTGGTTCTTCGCCCTCTTCTATTGCGTCAAAACGACTAGATGTGTTAGAAGTTGGAAATAAATCAGCCATCAGCTAATGTGTTCGCATTTCACGTGTAGACAAAAAAGAAAACAGTTCAAAGTATTTCTGTGAAAAAGAAAAAAACAAAAGAGTTGGAGACGACGACGAAATTAAATGCACTATTCAATTATCTAGTAGCAAGATGAAATATGGCAGTGTGTTCTCAAAATATCAAGTTTTCTTATAGAGACTTGCGCGTCTCCAAGGAGTTTGTACTCACTCAGAAAACTTATTCAACTTATTTTTCTATCGAATGTTAGGCAGCTAAAACATGTTAATAAATTATCATTTTGATTCACGCTTATTTCCATTACCATTTAAGCTTTCGAAGGAAGACCCACGTCGAGGAATCCCTTATCTTAGGCTCATCGTTACCTAGCCTCCGACGCAGACGTTCTTTTGGCTCGTCACGCAATCTTTCCTCCCTTGCGAACGTTCATCGGGAAGGGAAGATTGCGTGACGAGACAAAAGAATGTCTGCGAATTGAGGCTAATCGTTAACAACAAAAAGACGAAAGGGAAATGACATAATTGATAGATGATATCCAAACATGGCCTCTTGCTTGGCTTTCTTTTCGTTGACAACCCAGTGGAATACTCGCACTAAATATAAAAAAATCAAACTCAAACTGTTCTCTATTGTCTTAGCATCTCAACTGTATACACTCACTATGTGCTGCAAACCTCCCCATTTGTAACGCGACGCTTCGCTCTGGAAGCTAAGTGTTGCGTCACACACACGGCCATTGCTAGGGAAAACTTCAAACCTCTCTTATTTCAGTCCCTGGACATCAGCTGGCACGGTTGGCGACGAAGATATTGGGCCTTGACTGAACGGATCTTCTCCCAATTTAAGATTTCCTTGTTTTGCAATGCGCACATCTACTGCAGATAATTAACAACTATTCACCGAAGTGGAGGTGGCTAGTGGTGGATATTTCGCGGCGAGGTAAATATCCATCACTAGCCACCGACACTTTGGTTTATAGTTGTTTTAGTATATACTCAAACAGTGAGATAAAATAGCCCGAAAGGATGATTTTTTACTAGTTAATTCCGTTTAAGAGTACAGTTTTCGCGCGCGAGTTGCTCAGAGGTGAATAGCAAAGGATATTCGGAGTTTGAGTAGCCAATCAGCGCGCACCATAAACGCTATCCATTGTTTGAGTCATACTAATGTGTGATATCTGGGTGCCTTATTTAAAATTCAAAAAGGCGATTTTGTAAAAAATAATCCCTTAAAATTCAAAAACAATGTTTCTGCTACAAATGACAGAACATGTAATTTGTGGTAATCAGAATTAAATTAATATTTTGTCGACACGGAACAGAGAACCGGGTGCGAGAACAGCACGCGAGGACTTATGGTTAGCGTGTTTGAGATGTAAAGTCCGTTGAGAAACTTGTGACATTTTACGGTCAGCCTCCTTGGCCTACACGTAACTCCGTTAAATTTAATTTTTTTTATTTCGTTTCATGAAGATATTGTTCTTTGATTATTATTTTCTTTCATTTTTGTGATATCATTGTTTTTTGTTTATAAACCTTAAAACCCCAAAGGTTGCGCCATAGCATTGGTCGAGGGTACACGGTCCCAATTTTTTTTTCCCAAAGTAGTTTTTGGGGGTTTACGTGTCCGGCTGTGGTGCATGTAGGTTTTGTATGTTTTTTTTATCCATGCTGTTGTAATCCTATTGATGTGTCTATTAAACGTATCGTGGGCCGGGCTGACCAAGGTGCCATGCCTCATAGTCTTTGTGTATGTTCGGTTGTGTAGTGAAGGGAAAATGATCGGCAAATAGCACATCAGCAAAAGTAAACTTTGACCCAGTCTTTCTGGGCCAAAAAGCGTTTAACTCCAGGTTTAATGCATAAATTAATTATCTAAAAGACTCGTGTGAGTGAGTGCCAATGAGGTTCAAGTAATGACTACGTCATGCATCCATGAGGTAAAAAATGTGTATACGATTTGCCTAAAATAAAAGGTAGGTAAAGATGTTTACAAAAGTTTCGCAAGCCCCTGACCAAATATAGAAAATTAGAATCAACCAGAGAGAATTGCCTAGCTACAAAACTTGCAATCAAGCTGTATGCTAAAAGCAACGATCTTTTTACGGTGTGAGTTTCTGCAGAATGACAGTTTTTGCGGTCATGTGAAAGTTTGCAATTTCTTCCACACTGTGCGAGAATATTGCGATATTTTCGAGCGGGATTTAGTTCGTCTGCGACGCAGGCTAGCTTGACGAAGCCTCTGTTAAATTAGCAACACAAGCTTAGCGATCAATTATCCTGTGTAAAAAGGCATGACAGTGGCGCGATCCGATGCAGCTCACCAATTGGGCACAAACGATCATGGAATGCCTCAAAGTTTGTGCCCAATCAGAGACCGGGATTCCAAGTGTTTTGGAAAAAGTTCGATAAAAATAACTCCCCAGTGGTATTTACGCCATCATTGTCTAAAATTTTCTCCACGCCGATTGTGCTGCTCGATCGATTCACTTCTTGTCGCCCTGTCTAACTGCCTCTTGGTTTCCGAAGACGGGGTGAGATCTTTTTTTCTTTAAGATATGGCAAGGATCTGTGGAAGGAAAAGGACAAGAAAGTCATTCATAACAACTTATTTGAATGTCCTCAAAACAATTGATAAGTCATCAAGCAAAGGGAATCGTATCTGTTTGTATATCTGATGTCAATTAGCATAGTTTTTTTTTATTTTAATACGATGTGATATGTCAAACGTGCAAACGCCGAGAAACAGGTATTTGTAATCCATAAGCCGAGTTTTTAACATGTATTCTCAAATGAAACAAAAAGAAATTATGTTGTTATTAGCTTTTTCCGCGAGAACGCGATTGCATGTATGATTTACTGGCACCCTACTGCCAGTGAAGAGGGCAAGGTTATGTAAGCGAGTCGAAAATTTAGTCAAGAAAATTTAAGTCAAGAGAATTTAGTCAAGAAAGGTGTTCGCCAGTCAACAAAGCTAAGACAAATAGGTCTTGACGATTAGCTACGATTTAAATGAATAGCAAATTACTCAGAATCAAGGAAGCCTGTTTAAAAAATGCGATTTACACATACAAGGTTGCGCGAAAACACTCGACGGCATTAAAGAAATTCTGCATTGAGTTTAAATCGTTGGCGTTTCAGGGCTGGCGAATGGAAAAAATCCGAGACTAGCCTGACTGGCCGAGACGCCGAGTCTCTTCAATTGCTTAAAATTCCGAAGCCGAGACTTCACTGATTTTAGACTGAAAATCAGAACCCGAGACAGAAAACCTATGCCGAGATTTGCATGTATTACGTATTTTACGCCAGGCATACAACTTCAAGACCGAAGAATTTGTTTCTGGCTCTGAGATTGCGACGAAAGAAAATATTTCCTCGAATCACTTCCGTCGTAGCCTCCCACGCAGTCGTATTTCAGGGGAGATCGTGGGGAGGATTAAAACACGATCGCCCCTAAAAACGATTGCGTGGGAGGATACTTTTGTCGGGGTTCTCGGTGGTCGAAAGAACAGTCTGGTCTAATTACAATTTTAAAAGCTGCATTACAACTATACTGAGAATTACAATATTAAAATGTTATATGACGAATACTTCTTAAAAATTCCCTTGTGCTCGTTAAGCCAAATTATGCCAAAAAAATGCTAGCATAATCGGGAAATGTCTAAGGGTAGGAATGCATATCTCCCGTCTGTCGGATTCCGTCGTGAGAGCAGGAGTTTCCCAGGTATTTTAATTTCTAAACCAATTAAAAACGACGTGACTAAAAAAGGTATACGTACAAAGGCAGGAGTTTTCTCGGGTATTCTTTTTATCGAGGAAGTTACAACTGAAATTAGTTCTCAACTGATCAAAAATTCTCGATCGCTAAAACTATTTATCCACCGATTTCTCTACCTTGGAAGGCCATTTTTTTTTTGGACTGTGCCCGCTGTTTCAAGCATTTTGCAAAGGTGGGTTTGAATCTCGATCGCATATTTGTAATGACATCTGGGCTTTTTCGGTCTTATTTGCTTAGGCCTTCCCAATAAAATGTTTCGTTTCCCATCGCCCCGTCTCTTGTGATGGTGGGTCGGTCGTTCGGGCAAAAAAAAAAAAGAAAAACGAATGAACACTTTAAGAAGCCAGGAGACTGGCAGAACCGAAAGATTTTGTTTCAGACGATCTCGCTGAGAATGTTGGAACAATCGTTAATGCCCTGGCCTTTGAAAAACTTAGTATCGATGTTAATTTAAGACAAGGACATCACATCATATCAACTGTTGCTAATAAAACAAGATCGTGTGCTTGTAAATTATGGTACCTGCCTCTTTCTATAGGTGAATCTGAATTCATTTTTTTTTTTTTTACATTTCGAAAAAAAATGGGTCGCGGTCGGGCGATGGGAAACGAAACATTTTATTGGAATGGCCCTATACTTTGTAATGACTTGTAGTAATCATAGATTGGCGGAGTGCGTTCGAGTCCATTTAGTGTGTGTTAAATGTGTTAAAAATTAAGTAACACATGATGGAATGGCGCAACAGCTGAATGGAAAAAATTCGATAGATTTACATGCAAGTGTGGCACACATCTTGACTCCGGGATCCTGACACAATCATACCGTCAAGTTAAGCAACTCAGTAAATTTGGCACGATTACAGCCGAGATAAGCAACTCGCTAGATTTATTTTGTAGCACAATTGCCGCCGAGTTAGAGACTTTTTCAAAGTCGTTTGCTTTGCGTTTCCGGTTTGGTAGTAGACGCCGGTGCGAACAATAGAGCCGTCGCGCTTCGAGCTTTGTGAGTTCGACTTGTGGGCAAGTTATAAGCGTTAAAACGCGATGTCATTTGCGGTAAGTCCACGTGTGTATACCCATTAAATCGAGGTCGATAACGTGAAAGCGAGGCATTTGTGCTTACCCCAAAATTCCCCCTGGTGTGCGCAGGACACCCAGTATGTGCACAGGACACCACACGAAATTAGGAATGCATTTAATCAGGATGTAGTACATTAGTCGGTTGCCATATTAGAGCAGCAATATGCCCGCTCTTGCTGGGATAAATAGATTATATATTTAATTCAAAATTTCTTTTAACAATTTTTGTATTGAAGTTATGACGTCACCTTGTAGCCTTTATAGCGAAATAATAGTTGGTAGGACACACAACGGAAGTTTTTGACTGATTGTATTTAAATCTGCGGGTCCTAAAACAATAAAATATAGCATTTCTGTATGTTATAATACATAGATTTTTTATTATTATTTAGTTTGTTTACTTGTAACATGACTACAGCTCTAATGTTAGCTTTTTATCGTGTATAAATAAATCTACACTACTACGTCTACTACACTACTACTACTACTACACTACTACTACTACTACTACTACTACTACTACTACTACTACTACTACTACTACTACTTCAGCTCTGCTACTACTTTCTACTACTGCTACTACTACTGCTACTACTACTACTACTACTACTACTACTACTACTACTACTACTACTACTACTACTACTACTACTACTACTACTACTACTGCAACTGCTAATGCCGCTAATGCTGCTGCTGCTACTACTGCTGCTACTGTTGCTAATGCTGCTACTACTACTACTGCTACTGCTGCTGCTACTGCTACTGCTGCTGCTGCTACTGCTGCTACTACTACTACTGCTACTGCTGCTGCTACTGCTACTGCTACTGCTACTGCTAATGCTACTAATGCTGCTGCTACTGCTACTGCTACTGCTGCTAATGCTGCTGCTACTGCTACTGCTGCTAATGCTGCTGCTACTGCTACTGCTGCTAATGCTGCTGCTACTGCTACTGCTGCTACTGCTGCTACTGCTACTACTGCTGCTACTGCTGCTGCTGCTACTGCTGCTGCTGCTGCTGCTGCTGCTGCTGCTGCTGCTGCTGCTACTGCTGCTACTACTGCTGCTGCTACTGCTACTGCTGCTGCTGCTGCTACTGCTGCTGCTGCTGCTGCTACTGCTACTGCTACTGCTACTGCTACTGCTACTGCTGCTGCTGCTGCTGCTACTGCTACACGCTGCTGCTGCTACTGCTACTGCTGCTGCTGCTGCTACTGCTACTGCTACTGCTACTGCTACTGCTACTGCTACTGCTACTGCTACTGCTACTGCTACTGCTACTACTACTGCTGCTGCTGCTGCTGCTTCTGCTGCTGCTAATACTGCTGCTGCTGGTACTACATTTAAGAAACCGAGAGATTCGCCTTAGTTATCTTATTTAATTTTTTTTTTGCTCGCCATTTTATTTCTACTATGTCGCTGTTTAAACGCCGTGTCACTTGTCGGAATTTGCCTAACAGGGCCTAAGTGACGAAAACCACTCGCTGCTTTTCAATTTCAATTTCAAGTTGTGGCCTTAAAATTTTTCAGGCAAAAAAAAAGCAATTGCTTTAATTGCTTACACACTGCGTGGATCATTCGGCCATTCATTTCATAATTTATCCGCAGTTCACATATATTCACTTGGCAACGATTAACAGTAAGTTTAAAGTTCAAATAAATTAAAAGCTTTCAATTTATTATAAGCAGATGCAACTACGGTAGCAGCAGATAAGTTGACTAACATTGAAACTTGTTTTCATTAGTATTTGACTGAACACAGATTTGGGGAAAACTTCGAAATGAATATGGAGCGAAAAGACCTGATACCAAGCAATGACTCTATCGAATCCGACAGCTTCAGTGGGATACACATGGAAAAGGCTCAAACTAACGTCAGCGGTCACGAACTTGGTTCGGCATTTTCAGCAGGGGAAGCGACAACACAAAGTTTTTCATGGTCCTTCCGCAAAGTGGTAATACTGGCTTCGTTGTGCCTTGTCACAGCTTTGTCAGACGGAGCGCTTTCCATGATTGTACCGTTTTTTCCACAGCAGGTACGTTCAGTTATTGGAGAATATTAATTCCTTCTTTAACAGATCTCTTTTGAATTTTTAAATTTGTAAACTGTCTATTGCGACCAAATAAAAATGGCCATAACCGGCATAAGGCTCTTTGGCGGTACTTATAAGGCCCAGTCACCGCCCCGACCCCGTTAGTTAGACCTTGGTCATCTGTCTGCTAACAAAACAAATACTTCAGGATATAAAACCCTTCATCATCCATCTTGCAGTAACTAACTAGCGTCCTTACAAAACATAAGACTTTTAATGGAAATAAGCAACGAATAAATTTGCAAGTTAGAGTGCAGATACTTAACCAGTACCTTTCTTACAAACATGCATGTGTCCCTTATATATGTGTCCCTTATAATGTCATTTCTGATCAGAAAACGGGTTTTTCGTGCCGCTTTTAGCCCCCCGTATGTAGTTATTTCTTCCATGTTATAAGTCCACTCAAAACATACTTGACCTACTGCCACAAAAAACCGAGGCTTTGGAAATATGGAGATAAATAACATTTGCACTTACTGCTTCGCCTTTTAAGTCTTCTAGAACGAAAGTGTAAGTTTATCCCGTCGTATATTTTTAAAAACCAGCTTTCCTTCAAGCAAATTAAACATATACACTTACAGACACAAACTTTACCTGACTGGGATGCTGAGCTTATTTGCAAAGAGACCATGTAACTGTTTTGTCTGTTTACTCTTTTTTAAAATCTACTCCAACAGGCTGAGGTCAGAGGAGTATCCACCGCTGTGGTGGGTCTTATTTTTGGAAGTTATCCATTTATGGCCTTCATGTTTGCTCCTATCTGTGGACTTTTGGTTAGCGCAGCTTAATTCTTATGTCCATCTGATAATTATTACAGATCACCCAAAGAATATGATCACGCTGCCTTGAAATACTTTATAAATTGTGAATGAATTTTATTTAAAACTTGTTGACTGGTCTCGAGGGAAACAGTTAATTTTGTTTCCCCGAGAATCTCAATCTTTCCCTCGGTTCCGTTTTTTATATTGCCCAACAAAGATTTAGAACAACGGCGGTAATTGGTCAACACTCACGGCCAACAGTGCACTGTTACTGGTTACTCTCTGACGTCATAACTTTTGCAATGTTGCCCGCGCAAAAACTTTTGGCGGGAAACAGTTTATTGAAAGATGTCATGTGACCTCGAAGTAGCCAAAAAGAGCGCACGCTGTTTAGAGGAAATTTTCAACTATGTAACATTAGTATAATTTCATTTTAATTCGGCAAACAATTGTTAAATATAACAATAGAGTTGCTGTTCGCGAGCGTAAAATCTAAATTTTATATGTTTTTGGCCCGATTCAGTCTCGTTTTAGCCCGAGCCGCAGGCAAGGGCTAAAATGAGCTCATATTTACGTCCAAGAACATCAACTCTATTACTATCATAATTATTTCAGAGGGCATTGAGAAAAAGGAATCAAAAACAGTAAGCGATATCTTGAACACTGCCGTTGCGAGTCGGTGTTTATTTATGATTGAAAACCTGGTTGAAAGGTTTACAAAACTCGGCAGAAAACCGCAAAATTACCCAAAACAATCTATGCTTGAAAAGGAAAGTACAGAAATCTATCGACAGCAAAGAAATAGTCGTCATTTAGAAGTGTTAAAATTAATAAATTGCGCTGTTAACTGAACTGGCAGTTTGACATAGTGCCTGAACTAAGCGAGTTTGCTCGACGAAAACAAACTTACATTCACTTTGCCGCCTGGATTCTTCTCCAAGTTCTGTAATTCCTCTTCATTTAGTTGAGAAGACCGAGAATTTGCCTGCTTGTTACGTTTTTCAACCATTTTGTCGTTTTAAAGCTCAAAACAGTTTGTAGTTGCAGATGGAAGCATCTCGACTCAAATTAAACGGAGCTTGAAGTGCTGCCAGCAAGCAAGAAGACGGCGCGAACAGTTGAATGGTTTTCACTTCTGATTGGCTGGCTTGGTTATTTGCTTGTTTCTGATTGGTCCACGATATTTTAGCCAGCTGAATTGTCCATTTTAGCCCGCAGAATAAGCCACAATGCCTGATGAAATAATTATAATACTACTTAATCCATAGACTCAAACGGCAACCCTTACTCCCCTCAATCCTTACCTCTCATTTTTAAAATAATCAACTTCTGCATATTTGACAGATATCAAAGAAAGGCCCTAACAGAGTTCTATTTTTTGGTATGTTTGCTAGTGGGACATCTTTGACATTGTTTGGGTAAGAAAGGTGATTGTCTGATAAATCTTTGTCTAAGACTGTTTACAGCCTGTCTATTTTTAACGTAAAAGAACACTAAAGAAGCAGAGGGCGACGTGAGCACGAGCGCGAAGTTTCCCGCCCCTTACCTTTCTTTCTCCATTCATTTATTAATTCGTTCTTTCTTTCTTTCTTTCTTTCGTTCGTTCGTTCGTTCGTTCGTTCGTTCTTTCTTTCTTTCTTTCTTTCTTTCTTTCTTTCTTTCTTCCTTCCTTCCTCCCTCCCTCCTTCCTTCCTTCCTTCCTTCCTTCCTTCCTTCCATCCTTCCTTTCTTCCTTTCTTTTTTCTTTCTTTCTTTCTTTCTTTCTTTCTTTCTTTTTTTCTTTCTATCTTCCAATTTTTCCTTTTTTCTTTCTTTTCTCCTTACCCTCCTGCCTCCCTCACTAAGCCAAAAAAAAATTTATGTCGTTTAAATATTAATGGGTGGTAAATCACAGTGTTATTCTGCAAGTCATTTTTATTTTTGTTTTCTTGCTTACAGTTTCTGTGCCTGGATTTCCAATACAACGGAGTTTGCCGTGTTAAGCTTTCTGTTGAGGACACTCACCGCATTTGGAGAAGCTGCCTCTGAAACTGCAGTCATGTCAATTGTGATAGAAGAGTTTCCTGACAGATTAGGAATGGCTTTGGTATGTTTGTTTATAATGTTCAAAATGCAAACCGCAAAAAAAAAAAACTTTGAATATCACTAGATACTTAGCCGACGAGTATGTCTTACTAAGAGCCAATTTGGTTCAAATCAGAAGATTTTCCTCAAGACTGATTAGGATATGTATATGTTATTTGCCGGCTGGGAGAACTGGTCCGTATAGTGAAAAACTGTGACCGAGGTCTTGAAAATGCAGCCCTCGGCCTGCAGTCTTTCACTATATGGACCGACCTAAGGCGGTAAATAACTTATTTATTTGTTTTTCTCTCCATTTCATATCACTTTCATGATGACCTTTTCCGCACACACATCGCGCTATTTTTGTCTATGGGCAGTTTATTCATTTATGTTCCCACTTTTAACGATCTTGTAGTTCGCGGTTTTTGATATCGCTTACTCATTTGCTGTTTGGTGTTTATATCGTAAGCTTGGCTGCCACGTTCGAGTTCTGAGTTATAATTATGGGAGGAGGTTACAATTTTTTCTCGGAAACTGTACTCCACACCCCAACTTACTCGTTTTTGGTTGGGTCCAGTGAATCATGGTTTTTCGGTGAGTTAGTGCCTCGGGCCCATTCTCCCATATCTTAGTGCATCTGGGTCCATTTGGCTTTGTGTGTGTGTGGACCTGGTGAGAATATATTACTACTTTCATTTTAATTTGTTGTTAAAGGGTTTGATAGAGACATTTGTTGGAGTAGGACTTTCTCTGGGACCTGTCCTTGGAGGAGGTCTCTACACAGTAAGTAACAAAATAGGACTAGTAACAGAACTGGTGCTAAACCAAAAGATTCTCTTGTCTTACGGTTGTCATACAGTTTTTCATTGGTATCATTTTAAGTTTTTGTGAGTGATCAATCGATCTGTCTGTAAGGGCCTGTTTATATGGAGGAGAGTTGTCCCTGGTAGGAGGGTTACCCTCCATACCGAGCCACCCCGGGTGAGAGAGCTTTTCATACGTTTCTTTATAAATAGCTGCGAACCGTTTATATGAGAAATTGCAAAGTTGACTCGGGGGGCAGGGTGACCCTGGATGGAGGGTCACTCGCTTTGAAGGGAGGGTGACCCTGGGGAGCGAGCCAACTTTTTCCATATAAACAGTTTGGTTATTTTTGCCTCGCCTACCAGGGACAAGTTGACACATACGGAGCATGCGCAAACGCTAAAATCAGCAAAAACAAAATTGCAGATAAATTGAAATCGAAGTCGGGGGTAAATTAGTCCAAAGGTCTTGGTCGACGATTCAGCGTTCCTGATTTTAGAAAAAGCAGCCATAATAGATGTTTAAAAAACTCGCCAGTCTTTTGAACCGAGAGGGTCAAGTTTTGGCTCGGTCAACAGGGACAACTTTCTCATCTAAACGCTCGGCAAAAGATAGCTCGGGGGAGAGGGTAGCCCTCCTACCAGGGACAACTCTCCTCCATATAAACAGGCCCTAAGTGTGCTGATATCGGAACAGGGGGGGGGGGGGGAAAGAAACTCCCTTTGTTACACGACTGAAAAAGGGGACATAGCGGTGCCGGGCAACCGAATGTGCGCAGTAGCTATCGAATGGTTGCTAAGGGCATAGTGAATAGCTTCGCAAAGTCATTGTCTAGTTCGCATGTCTTGGTCTTGACCGTGCACAAAACACAATAGCTATTTGCATTTTGTGTATTCTTTTGAAGTTTGCCGGACATCACAACAACAAACAATAATAACGGTGTCCAGTCTTGCAAAAGTAGGGCTTGCGAATTATACCAATTAAAACTAACTCCAATGATTCTGAAATGATTTACCATTTTTTGGTTGTTAAATGTCAACCGTGACCAATCTTTCGCTTGGTATTCCACGCCGCCAAAACATTCTCAGTGACGTGTGAGAAATCAATGGCGTGAAACATCAAACGCAAACACCGCCACTATTCGCATTTCACACGCATGCAGTCATTGATATTTAAATCTTTCTGAGAAAACAAAACTTTGGGTGACGTCTTTCTTAGCAACGGCTTGATTGATATAGACTCGCACCGTTTCCAGGCACCGCTATGTCTCCAAAGAAAAGTGCCGACTTTCTTTCCCCCCCCCCCCCCTGTATCGGAAGAACTGGCAGAAATTCTGCTGTCACAATGGCCCAAGCCGTTCTGCTTAAAACCGGAAGCATAATCCTATGGATCACAAGAATTTCTCTAATTCTATATTTGGAATTGGACGGATAAAAAAAACCAGCATGGTTCTAAATAGACATGGGGAATTTAGATGCTTTGGTGTTATACGCTTCTGTTATAGAATGATTATTTCTTTTTAATGTTATCCCGAGCGGTTTTTAATTCAACGTACTGAATAACCCGGGCATCCATACATTTGCAAACCCCACTGAATAGGACGTTTTCCGTTTAACCAACCTTGGTCATTTGGAACAGGCCCGTTCCATATTACCAAGGGAAAAGCCCTTGAACGAGGTTGCCGTTTAACGCGAAGTCATTCACTAGCTTCAATGTTCATGTCATTTCAGGTTGGTGGATTTCAACTTCCATTCTTTGTCATTGGTTGTTCCATGATCGCTGCTATCCCATTTTTATTTTCTGCGCTCTCAAGTAAATGCGCATCTCAAACAGGAAAAACTCCTGATGAAGAAAAAGCTTCATTTCCAATTATTGAAGCCTTAAAAATTCCGAGTGTGTTGATGCTTGGTGAGTATCTCTTTCTCTCCTTTTGTCCTTTATACCAATGGTGGAAATGGGCCAAGATTTGGTGAATATAGTGACTTTTTATTTTCAATGGTGATCAACAAACATTTTCTCTTTTATTATAATATCAATTCATAATCTAGTACACAGGTTATTAGAATAAGCAACAGTACCTGAATTGAGTGGAGCATGACATGCATATGGTGTAGGAAAATGGTCTGCCCGATCTGTTCATATGTACAATTAAATCCTAACTGTTTCGAGAAAGAAGACCGATTGTAGATAATGTCAGGTCAAGAGAATTATAGGTTAATACCGGCTATTTTAGCAATAGACCACACAAGGACTAAGGTCGGTCAGAAAAGAAAGGCAAAAAAGAGTGAAATTAATTCATTAAAAACCCAAACCGGAACCAGCTCCGGCAAATTAAAAAGGCGCTCTGAGGAAACAGCCAATCGATTTTTCAGCATTGCGATGCAACATTGTATGTTACGCAAAATTTATCCATCGGGTTTGACTGTGAACCTTTTTCTATCACAGCTGTTTGTTTCACTACTTCCGGGTTAACACAAGGTTACGTTGATCCCATTCTGGGACCTCATTTGGAACGAGTAAGTAATATTTCAGTTAAACACCAAAACCAAGCGTGTCTCTCTCCTGCTATCCGTGTGTTAAAGCGATTTTCGATTGAGCGTCTTAAAAAGAGCTTAAATAATCACCCTGGCCAATCAAGAAATGAAGAAAATACATGAAGCTGGTAAAAAGCGCGGAAAAACGCGCACGAGTGAGTCATGATTGGTTTTGGTTTTAATTCTGATTGATCGAGAATGTGGCACGAGTTTTTTTAATGCAATCACTTAATGCAAATTGAAACCAAAGCAAATGCGAATCATTTTCTACACTTAAGTAAAAAGCGCTTTATTGGACTATCGTATTGGCCAAGTGTAGATTTGTTTTAGCAGACAATTTTTCGGGAAACTTCTGTCGGGCAACCAGTGGATGTTTATTGTTATATTTAAAAAGTCTGATATACTTTTTCACATTTAGTAAGTTAGTAAGGGATGTTTCTAGTTATTTAGTCATAAACTTGTTAATAGGGTATATTATGGGGTGTTTCGCTTATGCTTAAAGACTTTCAAAACGTCTTGGTTTGTTATCAACCGGTAGATAAACTTTCAAACTGGTTTTTTTAACGGTGCAACTACTCGATTCATAGAATTTTTTCTTTTCGTCGCAATATTTGACAGTGCGTGACATTCACTCTAGTTGAGACTTCTGAAAACTAAATGAGAGCGCGGTCATTTGTAGACGTGAGCACATGTCCAAAATACTTACAAAAGCTCACGATGTTAGCTGATGTTGAGACTTTCTAAAGTTCTTTCCAATGTAATTTGTTGACTTTGTTGCAATTGGCTTCGTGGTCGTCTTCGAGCGATTCTCGCAACAGTCGACTTCGCTCGTATTAAATTCGACTTAGGGTCGATGGTCGACTTGAAGTGGAAAAATCTAATAATATAAAAATAGGAACTTTTCAGTTACGTACTTTTACAAACGTATCATTCTCTTCTGAAAAAATAACGAGAATTGTTATTCACGCGGCCTGAGCATACAGGCTGACTGATACCATTTCAAATCTGTTCCTTTCTATTTGTCCTGCTAGATGATGAACCTGAATTCTACTCAGATCGGCCTGGTATTTCTTGTTGATGCCGCAATGTATGCCCTTACAACACCACTGGCAGGTTGGATAGGAGACAAAACTGTGAGCATTTATAACACACACCATGCGTTAAGGTATATTCGTATCCCGTGCCGAGCTGAAATAACATCAGTGGTGACCAGTCCTTCTTCATCGCTTTTGTTCCTTTGAAGCTGGTAACGAGACGAGCGGTTTGTGTACGGAAACACCCTTTTAGACAGGCGATAATTAATTGGCAATGCAACTTTCTTCGCGATTTTCACTGCAATTTTTGTCTCGCTGGGATTGAAAATCGAGTGTTAACTAGCTGTGATCACCTGTGTGATTTCAGTGCAGTTCGGTCGCGATCTAGCTTGATATCACTGCAGGAGAATTTTTGGCTGACGAAGAAAACAACAACACCATTCTTGTTTTTGAGACGCGAGTGCGTGCATGCTCTAATACAAAGCCTCAGTTTATTTTAACGATAAAGACAGCTTGAATTTCTTTTTTTGCAGCAATGTCACCGATGGTTGACTGTGTCAGGGTGCATAGGCTTTGGGTTTGGTAGTTTTCTGCTGGGACCTGCGCCATTTCTAACTTTTTTTCCTGCCCGTCAAGTATGTCTTTTATTATAATCGATTTTCGATAAATTCTTTAATTTTCGCGTGTAAACGACGCGAAACGAAGCATGCTGTGCTGCGCCGTCTGTATCAGTTGTGATTTTTTGCTTCCAGGAGAGTTTGGTTTGTGTGCCTGTCTATGGCGATCATGGGTTTTTCTGAAGGAATTTTCTTTGTACAATTGATGCCAGATTTAGTGAAGATTACGAGGTGAGTAGCACCAGTCGTGTTTCTTTAATTCTGTTTCTTAAACCCGGATTGTCTGCATTTAGCTTTAGTGATTAATGGTCCTACAGAGTATTGATTTTATAAATGTATGGGTGCCTCAGAAAAATAAAATTGGTTGGACTGTTTTAACCACAAATGACCAGCTCTTCGATCGTGCCATGGGATTTTTTTTTGTATCTGCGCTAAATCATAATAATAATAATAATAATAATAATAATAATAATAATAATAATAATAATAATAATAATAATAAAATAATAATAATAATAATAATAATAAAGATATTTTAGCAGGGAGCCCACGTCACAAAAAGGTGGTTTTCAGTGGGGCCCTGCATAAAATAAATAACAAATATGATAAAAATGGTTAAAAAGTAAATATTAAAAATAGAAGATGAAAAAGTTAAATTTTAAAAAATTAATATAAGAAAGAAGAATTTTAAAGAAAGAAGTTTCATTCAATCTTTTGCGCTCTGTTTATAGGGATAATGGAATGCCTGACACCTCTGCTACGCGTGGGTTCATTTCAGGCATCTTTAGCGGCATGAGTTACTTGGGGTATGTAGTTTAGAACCTGTTCAAGTCTACCAAACATTTTTCTGTCGTTTTAATCGGTCAATTAGGTCACTTGATAAACGTCTACCAGACATTTATCATTGCCTATACATCCAATTAGGTGATTTTAAGTTTCGAGGATTACTAAATTTAGATGACATCATCCTAAGGCAAAAGACAATTCTGTTTAAATTCGTTGTGTAACTTGAGCACAAAATGCCGTTTGGTTCAAAGTGCAGACGAGTTACTATTAAATTGCGTTGTTCATGTTTATATTTTAGTGCGACCATTGGTCCGACTCTCGCTGGGATTGTAGATGAGCACATTGGATTCCAATGGGCAATGGTGGTAAGAGTTGAAGCGATTTAGTCGCAATTTATTAGGACAATTCTGTTATCAATCCTTATCGTATTTGATTCGCTCGTTAACTCTCATTGGCCGTTTTATACAAGAGAGGTAAAATCAATTCGTCTGAACGAACTGGGCCTTTTTAGTGTATCTGGCTAGGCGTTTAGGTATAAACACGAGCTCAAGACGGATTCTGTGTCAAACAAACTATCTGCAGCTTGAGTACAGCACGAACGACGAACTTAGAGACAAACTTAGCGGGAACGTTAATCTGTCTGTGTTTATAAAGACGGACATCAGGCGAATTATACGTCTTAGTATAAAAACGGGCAGAGAAGGGAGAAAAGAGAGTCTTTTAAGTTTTTGTGTAAAATAGGGTGCACTCAGTGATCAAAAACAGAACATTTCAACAACAACAGAAAGGCAGAATTTCATTCTCCAAGGTGTGAAAAAACGTAATCAATGGTTTTTAAGCGGTTTTCGTCCAAGTAACACTGTCAAACTTGAAAACGTCGGCCCGACTTTTTCAAGTTTTAGGCCACTACTGTCCTATCCGTACGTAACCAAACCATCTTTTAACAATTTTTATGACTAGTACAGTATGTTTTAGCAAGGCCAGGCCATTATTAGTGCATTTCCAATTAATGACTATACCAACACCTATATTGCATTTTCAAGTAGCACTGAATCATGGTGAGACTGTCCCTTTAAAGGACCAACTGAGGGTTTGATGTGTCTGATCGTTCGTCCTTTTATTTTACTAGACGCATAAAATAGCAGACGAAAAATTCATCTGGACGGCTTATGCGTCTGTACTGACAATAAAAGCGACCAATCAACTTCATCTTTGGATAGATCGTCACTGAAAGCTGATGTTGAAACAAGTCTAAATTTGATATTAGAATGTTTGTCTAAACAACTTTTTTTCTTTAAATTTAGGTTCTTGGTGTTATCTGTTTTTCTCAGGTAAACTCTTCCTCGTTATATCTCAAACACGGCATTTATTGTATTTCTAATTACAATATTTGCCAGCATACAGGTTAAGGAGATAATGAAAGTTGTCAACTGAAACTATATTGTCCTACAGTAACCCTAGCAATATCACTGAACTTGATAATTCTAATAATTCACCAATAATAAGCAGCCTATTTTCAAAAAAGGATTTAAGAGGACAGATGGACCTAAAATCTCCTGACATATACTTTAATCAATCAATGCCAGTTTATTTTTAATCTACGATATCTGAGAGTTTTTGGTCTAACGTTTTTTCTGCAAGATTCTCCTTTATTGCCTGTATGGTGGTTTCCTTTCTTCTTTCAATTCAGTTCAGCAATTTTAGGCATAGGCGTACGAGGCGGGGGCGGGGCGAGGGGGGCTGCAGCCCCCCCAGTGCCAATTTTTTTTTCGGCAAAACGCTAAGAATTCGGGCAACAAGCCAGAGAAAAAAATTGAAAATAAGCAGACAAATTTCAACATTGCAATCAAAACGAATTATATCAACAGAAAAAGTATCGGAAATATACCAAACTTTGTGGTTTAACAGTCCAAATTTCTCATATATCTGCTTTCGTTTCCTCTCGCAAATTGCTATAATCATATTCGATTTGTCTCGCAAATTCTGCATGATTCAGCTGCAATCAGCTTTTCCATAGCTTGAACGTCTGCGCGCGGTGGACCCAGTTTAAGACCTTAAACAAAGCTGCGATACGGTTACAAATGTAATGAAACTAATGCTTTTGACTCAAATGAGCTCAAAACTTTCAACAAAATGTTTCAACCCATTCATCCCTGAATGTTTCACACATTTTAAAATAAATAACTTTCAAGTGGGGGGAAAACAATTTAAATTGCCTCCCAAATATACTTTTATTTTTGCTGAACAAAAATGAATAAATAAAACGTTTCCGAAGAAAAGGATTCAGTGCATTGACATCTTTGGGCAACGCCACGAGATTAATTAAAGAACTATCGTTTCCTTTAAGCAAGCAGGCAAGGGTTTATACACAACTATTTTAACGCACGTTCTGTTGTCCATTTCGTATGCCTGTTTATTTGGCTTTCAACCCCTTCCCTTTTTTTTTCGGGCAACAAGGTCTCCCCCCCCCCCCCCCCCCCCCCCAGGTCCGAAGGTGCCCGTACGCCTATGATTTTAAGATATATAACTGATTCATAATCAAGTGTTTGTCTTTAGGCTACAGTATTGGTGGTGTTTACTTTGTTGGAAGGAACTGAAGCGGGAAGGTAAGACAAAGTTGAACTGTTTAATGATTGAGTATGGGGCAGAGAAGAAAACTGAAATTTGAGAGTGACTTGTTTTAAATCATTAAATCATTTTAAATCATTTTATTCTGTAATTTAGTTACACTTTTACTCTTTTTACCTTTTTAATATTTTATCTCGTATTTCTTGCATTTTTATTCGTAATATTTCATAGTTTATCCATAGTTTTAATATTCGTATTGTTCTGTGTATTTTTATATTTTATTGTAAATAATTATTGAGGGCCACTGGTTTGTTAGTGTTTTTATGCTATTTTAGTGCTACCCTCGTTAAATAAAGACTTTACTTACTTACTTACTTACTTACTTACTTACTTACTTACTTACTTACTTACTTACTTACTTACTTACTTACTTACTTACTTACTTACTTACTTACTTACTTACTTACTTACTTACTTACTTACTTACTTACACTACTTCTTATACGCGGTGCTATTTACTTTTGTAATGGCGAAATTCAATGGGTCTCACAACGGAAATCAGTAAAAGCTCATAAAAATACGGAAACTGAGGCTTAACCAACTTGAAAAAGGCTAGTAATCTATCTAAGACGAAAGTGGGAGACTTCTCGTGGGTTTTAATTTTGCAAAGGGGCGTATTAGCAGATAAGAGCCTTTCCATTCTTTCCCTGCTCGGGAGGTTTATGTGATTTGACCCAAAAAACTCGATATCTTATGACGTAGCTCTTTAGCGATCTGTTTTGTGTCTCTGATTGGCTGTTTTACTCTGTTTTGAAATTTCGCGCGAAACACCACACGGATCTAGAGTGCCGTGCAATTTTCTCCGTGAGGCTATATAAAAAGGGTCGATTTATTGGCTTCATTTTTTTCTTCTTAGGTGGAAAACTCCATATTCTTCGATCCCGGATTCCAGTGATGAAGAGGAATTCGAAGAACTGGTTTTGGATTCTGCGCACGAAAAAGAAACAGGCTGAAACCGAGAATGGATGGATGAACGGACGGCCGAGACAGCACGGACGGACGGACGGACGTATGCTTAGCTACGGGGCGCAGCGCGGCAGTAATGGCAAGAGATGGGGGAATGCAGGCTAGAGCAGTCGGAACCGTGCTCTGCGGGTGAAGTAGCCAGCTGTCCATAGAACATTACAGGCGTAAGGGATTCGGAATGTACCGTTCTGCAAAGATTTTTGTGAGAGGCAACTCTTCCTCAGAATGAGTCTCCTTTGGTTCTTCACCTTCTTCTCTTCCGTGGACACGCTTAGGAATTGAAAATAAATCAGCCACCACTGATGTTTTCGCATTTCCAAACGAAAGAAAAAAGTATGTCTGTAAAGGAAGAAAAACGTAGAGTTGTAATTGGATATTGCGATGTTTTATAGGGCGATCAAACTATCAAATATTTCCATGAGCTATAGGATAAGTGGCGTTCGTCTAAATATAAAGCCAATAACTAACGTAACCACTGAAGTCTTCGTCTTCTTTCGTTGTTCGAAATCACAGGACGCCCAGGCTCACACACTGACAACTCGGTCAAAATGGCGGCGTCAAAATTATAAGGATTTGTATGAAACTTTAGAGGAAAAAATGTTATCGTACGAAAATATAATAAACCGCTAGTAAAGCTCAAATTTCATATATGTTGTCTATGTGACGTTTCTTGACTGTTCTAAAGCATTTATACCCTATTTAACCGATATTTTTAATTTTAGTTTACTCTTACCTAAATATATTCAAGGGTGCACACTTCCGACGCAAGATAAACACCACTGTTCAACAAAAATGAGCCAAAACTTGCCTTTAATTTGGTCCACTCACTCCAAAACCTCGCATGGGAATAGTTAGAAGACCATTCTTTTACTGCAGCAAATTTTTGATTCGCCTGCCTCTCTTCGCGGTTTAAGAATACGGAAAAATAAGCAAACTTTTAGCTTTCTCCAACACCTAGGCTCGATTTCCAGCTGCAGCCGCTTTTTCGGGAGGAACGAAGACCGGACCCGAGAATACGGCGGAAATCGAGCCTATCCAACACCTTGAACCAGAGAGAGTCGACGCATTTTTAACTAGCCTTGCCTTTCACGTGCAGCCTCACGCTATGATTGGGCGATAGTTGTCAATGCGACGATACTTTTTCCCGTAGGGGAGGGAGGCAAACGAGACCGTCAAGGGTGTTCTGCCTTACTCATGTACACTGGCCTGAGATCCCACAGGGTGATTTTGCCTCCCGTGCGAATCTTGACTCACTGGTGTACCGAGAATGAATTTTGCAAATCCCTTGCGAATTAAATTCGACGCACTTCACAAAACAACAAGCTGAAACAGTAGTTTTCGCGCTGTTTTCGGTCGTTCGTCCGTGTACACTTACAGAGGGGAACCACGCTTGCAGCTACGGGAAGTTCGGGATCTAACACAGCAACAACCGTCCTTCGGAACGGCAGAGAATTTGCAGTTACCTGGCTCCAACAATAGAGATTTATTCCAATAACGTAACCTACAGTTATTAACGGGATCATTTTGTCTAACCGGCGTCCCACCACCGAGGGAGAAACCCAAGGATACTTTACAGTGCAGTTCTACTTATGCGGAAACTGCAATGCTAACACATCTATCTTTTTTATCAGCGAATGCGAATAATTAAAATTACACCAAATAATCAATTTTCCTCCTCTTACAAAGCGACTAAAGCAACATCAACAATGTAACAAAGCAAAGAGGGTCGATTTATTGGTTTAGGTTTATGTGATTTGACCCAAAAAACTCGATATTTTATGACGTAGCTCTTTAGCGATCTGTTTTGTGTCTCTGATTGGCTGTTTTACTCTGTTTTGAAATTTCGCGCGAAACACCACACGGATCTAGAGTGCCGTGCAATTTTCTCCGCGAGGCTATATAAAAAGGGTCGATTTATTGGCTTCATTTTTTTCTTCTTAGGTGGAAAACTCCATATTCTTCGATCCCGGATTCCAGTGATGGAGAGAAATTCGAAGAACTAGTTTTGGATTCTGCGCACGGAAAGGGCCTGGAAAGACAAAATAAATTGTTTGCAAAAACGATATATATAACAAAAAATAGTAGGAAAAATAGTAAAATAGTAAGAATTTCTAAAAAAAAAAATGACAATAGAAAGCAAGGGACCGCGGACGAAAATGCTGCTAGTGTACGTAGGAGCTTCTTGTCTCTAAAAAAAATGTTCGAAGTGGTGCATAAACTAAAAAAAAAAGTTTGCAGAGTAAAATGTTCGAGTTATCGGGGTAGATTGAATATTTAATTTGCCAAGTTAATAATTGATAGTTTACTGATTTAACAGCACTTCAGTATCAGTACAGTGCAAATTAAACTTAGGGCCTGTTTATATGGAGGAGAGTTGTCCCTGGTAGGAGGGTTACCCTCCATACCGAGCCACCCCGGGCGAGATAGCTTTTCATAGTTTCTTTACAAATAGCTGCGAACTGTTTATATGAGAAATTGCAAAGTTGGCTCGGAGGCAGGGTGACCCTGGGTGGAGGGTCACTCGCTTTGAGGGTAGGGTGACCCTGGGGAGCGAGCCAACTTTTTTCCATATAAACAGTTTGGTTATTTTCGCCTCGCCTACCAGGGACAAGTTGACACATACAGAGCATGCGTAAACGCTGCAGTCGACCAAAACAAAATTGCAGATACACTGAAATCGAATTCGGCGGTAAATTTGTCCAAAAAATGGTCGTGGTCGATGTTTCAGCGTTCCTTATTTAAAAAAAGGCAGACATAGTGGATGTTTCAAAACAACTCTCGCCAGTCTTTTGAACCGAGAGGGCCAAGTTTTGGCTCGGTCAACAGGGACAACTTTTTCATATAAACGCTCCGCTAAAGATGGCTCGGGGGAAAGGGTAACCCTCCTACCAGGGACAACTCTCCTCCATATAAACAGGCCCTTATCTCGTCAGAAACTCTAACAAGATCATAAATTCTTAGGATAAGAGTGGAAAAAGGCTGTCAAATACGTGATCTGTTTTGTTGCTCTAATAAATGGGCAACCGTGGTGAGTTGCAAGAACCGGGATTCGAGTTATCGGGGTAAATTTGACCCAAATTTTGATCAAGGGAAACAAAAGTTAGTTCGAGTTAGCGGGGTTTTCGAGTTATCCGAGTTCGAGTTAACCGAGTAAAAATGACTGAAAAGTGAGTTCAAATCCAAGGGAAATGGAGGTCTGTTCGAGTTAGCGGGGTTGTTCGAGTTGCACGATGTCGTCATTTGACTACAAATACCAGAATTAATTTCGCCTTTCCTTTGCTATTTAAATTTTGAATTCCCAGTGGGGTTTGAAAAACAATTGCTCTAATTAGAATGACAAAAAGACAAAGCGGAGGATAATGGTAGTTTTAGTCAAGTGACGCCATCATGCAAATCGCCTATATTGTGCTTCTCAGACAAATGACTTCGTGTTGCTCCGACCAACCTTCCCACAAAAGGTCCATGGGTCAGTCCGAAAATGAGGTGAGGTTTTACTTTTATTAAATATGACAAGGATTTGTGGAAGAAAGATAACAAGAAACAGTAAAAATGTTATTCATAGCAACATATAGAAATGTTCTTTATTCATGCTTAAAGTGTATATGACATGAAAAATATTTTCTGCTTATTTGAAAGGCCTTTCGAAATACAGAAGAATGGCGTTTTTCTTTTCGAAATATCTTTTTTCGTTTCAGAGATATTGACGTTTTTGTATTATGCAAATTAGATCAGTGATGACGTCACAAGATTTGACTCTAAAAATGGTAAAATACTGAATAAACAATATCTCTAAAACTATTGAAGCAGTGTTCTTGAAACTTGGCACCACAAATGTGCATCACAAAAGGAAAAAAATGACACCCTTAGTATTGTTACCATAGCAACTCTTTCAGCTCCAGTCTCTCTCTGTCAAAAAGACAAATATCCCAATATCTGACCTCTAAAGTGAGACAAAGGCTCCTGCTTAGAACAGACATAGTTCCCATATTGCATTAATTCCCACCATTGGTTTGGCTGCGCTAGGTGGTTCTTGGTTTAGACAAAAACTGGGAATTTCAGTTTTTATTGAGACAGCACCAGCGGCAAAACTGTTGTCATGGCAACAGCCCTAAGGGTAACATTTTGTTTCTTTAGTGATGCACATTTGTGGTGCCAAGTTCCAAGAACACTGCTTTAATAGTTTTAGAGATATTGTTTATTCAGTATTTTACCATTTTTTAGAGTCAAATCTTATGACGTCATCACTGATCTAATTTGCATAATACAAAAACGTCAATATCTCTGAAACGAAAAAAGATCTTTCGAAAAGAAAAACGCCATTCGTCTGTATTTCGAAAGGCCTTTCAAAAAAGCAGAAAATATTTTTCATGTCATATACACTTTAAAACAAAGGAAATCATAATCCGGATCGCCGGTAGTTTGTTTATCTGATTTAAATTAGCATAGTTTTTTTTTACGATGTTATATGTCAAACGTACCTGCACTGGAAAGCCCGAGTTTATAATTTGTTTTCTCAAATGAAACAATGAGAAATAATGTTTTTACATTTTTCCTTTGCCGTGAAAACGCGTTTCCATGTATGATTTTTATATTGCTAACCTACCACGCGTGACTGAAGAGCGGCAAGGCGTATCAACAGCTAGGGAGCCGAAAACGGTTTTGTATAAAGAGGAGAATTTGCTCAAGATAGATATTTCTTCGTCAACGAAGTATAAAAATAAATGGGCCTTGATGATCGATTTGAAATGAATGGCAAATGACTATTCGGAGATCAAGGAGGTCTGTTTTTAAAAAGACTACGATTTGCATACATTAAGGTAGCCTCCCACGCAGTCGTTCTTGAGTGAAACACGATCGCCCCTAAGAACGACTGCATGGGAGGCTTTTCTTTGCGCGGAAACTTTTTTGACTGGTTTTGAAGAACTATTAAAGGCCTTAGGATCAACATCACACAGCGTAAACAGTCCTCTACCGAATTACAGTATTTACGTTTGCAAACTATTCTCACTGCATACATAATTAGCCCGTCACGCGGGAATGGCTTAAGTTCGTTAAATTCCGGTGTGTTGTACCTGCGCGCTAGTAGCATGATGCATTGCGACCTCCGCTTCAAATATCACAGTTTCAGTCATCTCGTGGCCAGTTCAACGGAGTTCGGTGAAGTGACGTTTCAAAGTTTCTTTGCATATGACCGCCACCAGCCCGTCTTGCTCGACGTTTAACCAGCTTTGCCGGCGGCCCCGGCTTTTTAACCTGCTGTGCCTGTGGAGCCCGCTCCGGCCCTCGTGGTCGAACAAGAGGTACTTTTTTCAGTTGTGTTTTTCATTTTCCGTCTTGTAAGGTTTTTGCATCGCGGGTCGGGCCACGGTTTTGTCGTTTCGCTTGCTTATTCCGTTCCCACGTGCTTTCATGTCTGGCTTATTTTTCAAATGGTGTTTACTGCTCGCTACTTTCGGTTTAGGGATTTCATGCAGTTTTGGGTCCGGTAAATTTACCTTTTGGCCCGCTTTACGTTTCTTGGTTTGGTTTTCCGTTTTAATCGTTATTTTATTCTGTCTACATGCAGCGCGATTGCCTTTTGCGTTTTCTACCTATTATTTGTCATATTGTGTTATTAGTTCGCTGCTTGTCAGCTTTTACCCTCATGGGGCACGTTCTTTCATTTGGGATCCCTTATTTGCATATTTTTGTTTTTGAATTTCGTTCGTTTGGGTTTGTTTGTCTCGTATTTTGCGTTTGCCCTTCTGTTGTGGTTTAAATGTCCATGTTTCCATGTAGTCTATGTTGCTATCCCGTGGCGAGCGCGTGGGACCTGGGAAACCGCAACGCAAATTTGCCCTCAAAGTCAGCGGTCTTGAGCCTTAGAATAATGTTTTAATGTTTTAAGTTTTATACGTTTGTATGGCCCGGAGAGTCAGCAGCCTGGATAACTGTAAAATGTTTTGAGTATGGCCTGGAGAGCTGTAAAATGTTTTCTGAGTATGGCCCGGAGAGCCAACAGCCTGAGAAGCTGTGGAAAGTTTTTTGAGTATGCCCGGAGCGCCAACAGCCCGGAGAGCTATGAAATGTTTTTTGAGTATGGCCCGGAGCGCCAGCAGCCTGGAGAGCTGTGAAATGTTTTTTTTTTTTTTTTAAGTATGACCCGGAGAGCCAACAGCCTGGAGAGCTATGAAATGCTTTTTGAGTATGGCCCGGAGAGCCAACAGCCTGGAGAGCTGTGAAATGTTTTTTGAGTATGGCCCGGAGTGCCAGCAGCCTGGAGAGCTGTGAAATAGATTTTAAGTTCGCTATGTTTGTATATGGCCTGAAGGGTCAACAGCCTGCAGGTCTGTGAATTTCTGACTCAGTTAACGTTCGCTATGCTTGCATGTCCTGGGTAGCTGGCTGCCCGGAGAGCTGTGTGACACAGTAAGTTGAGTTTATTATGCTTGTACCGTTCGGAAAGCCAGCGGTTGAGAGAGTTTTTAGTATACTCAGTGAGTGTTCTATGCTTGTGGTCCCAGAAGAGCCAGCGGCCAGGAGAGCCGTAGCATAGTTTTCATTGCTGTTCTTTTTCAGCAGATTATGTGGGCGTCTATCAGTAATGATTTCTTTGGTACATCGTGCAACTCAGTTATTTTAAAAATTTGCTTTTCGTCTTAAATACAGATCATTTAATATTTGTTTTTACTTTTCTGTTTTTGCCTTGGGGTGGGACCTTCCCCCCTGGCCCTGTTGACCTCGGGGGGACCTTCTCAGTGTCTCAATTTCGGACCTAGTTCGGAGCCTGGGGTCAACAAAGGGTTGGGTTTCCTTTTACTTCTTTCGGGAATTTGTTTCGGCTTTCATGGAGTTTTAGGTAAATTCTCCTTTGTTCTCCGCAAGACTAGGTGCGGCACATTCCACAGGGAGCCCTCCCTTTGTTGGCCCCTTGCTTCCTTCGGAGCAAGTAGCGTCTCGCCCAAGTTTAAGTAATCTGGCTCGTTTGCCCTTGTGCGACCCGATTCACTTCAGGGATGGCAATGTAATAACCTGACCGTTTGGAATGACTTTCTTGAGAAATAACCTTGTAATGAAGTTGACATTTGGAAGTTATCAGACGAAGTTCGCGTCGTCCGCTCCTTTAAGCCATTTAAAGGGAATTTTAAGGACGGGTGTACAATTCCAATTATTCCAAGTTCTCCCAGTTCGTCTCCGATTTCGTAATGCAACGAGTGACCGCGGGGTTATGGCTGTTTGGGGCCCGGTGCATAGTGTGGCACCCCAGCGATTAGT
Organism: Oculina patagonica; assembly: GCF_052425735.1. Classification (NCBI taxonomy): domain Eukaryota; kingdom Metazoa; phylum Cnidaria; class Anthozoa; order Scleractinia; family Oculinidae; genus Oculina; species Oculina patagonica. Next base: position 36,912,656 of record NC_135758.1, on the reverse strand, counting down.
CGCCCCCGCAGGGTTTCGGCCCCGAGGAGGCACCTTAAAGGTCCCCCGCGTATGTGAATAATTGTGTGCATTCGGCGAACTGCACCGAGAAAAATCTCAATCAGTTCTGCAAAGGATTTAAATGGCCGTTGAACTGCGTTCGCAAGAAACATCTTTTGGTTGAAGATATGACTGGAACGTGTACGTTAGTTTTACTTACGTTGAAATGATTCCGAAAATGACATGGAAAGAATAATCCAGGGACGAATCTTTGATTGTGCCATATCTTGTTACTCGTAGAACTGTTGGGCTTTTTGGCCTGGGATGTTGAATGTCATAAGCCAGGGAATAAGCTTGCGTGTTGTCACCACGAATAAAAGTTCAAGTGTTGTGCCTGAAGTTTTTAGGTAATTTCTGGTAGCCTATTAAGCCTCCTAGTGCCTACAAATACCCGAACCTCAGGCTTACCATACTATATTTGTGACTTTGTGATGTTTGTCAGTTTTTCACTTATCCATTGCGGGTTATCCGGGATCCATCTCTCGGGTAGGCCCTAGCAGCAGTTTTATGTTATGTTTTATTTGCTCATTAAGGCTGATATTTCATTGGTATTGATGAATCACGGGTGGCTTTTTCAACATGGGTGCGTTTTCTACGATTCATACGCGACTCTGTGCGTCACGCCTTTCCCGTCCCCGGGGAAAAGAGAATCAAGTTCTCAGCGTTAAGGGAAGATCGGGGGGGGGGAAGATATTCATTTGTTCCCTTTCGTGGGCCTCAACACACTTCAACGATTTTCAGGGAAGGTCCTCTTTTTTAGCTTTTCCTCCCCGAGATGTAAATTTCAAAGTCTACTCGGCCTCCGTCAAGTAGAAGCTGGCCATCGCACAGAAATAGAGTATTGGCCTTTTCGTGACAACTGCAAGGATTACATTCCATGGGAGACCGAACTCCACGATGTGCATACGCTTTATTGAGATGCCTCGAAGGGCCTGGGTTCGGAGCTTTGCTAAAGGACGGTCGCAGTTTAGTGTCGAGAGATTTCTGGATAGAAGACTCGCAAGACATCAATATCTTAGAAGCTCGGGCCCTGCTGCATTCAATATTTTCGTTTAGACACCCTATTAGATCAAGTAGAGTTAATGAACACACTGCCAGCTTCGATTTAAAGCTAACAACATTTTCAAGGACTTTGTTGATTGCTGCAAAGAATTCGCTATAAGCCTTCACGAACATTATGTTTCCTTCAGGTAAGCCCGGCTGTTTTTTCCTTCTAGAAACGTATCGGACATGGATAGTAAATTGTCAAAAGTGCTTGGGTGCAGGTCGAGCGTCTTTTTGGGCCTCACACCTTCGACTTCGTGTCTTTGAATAACAATTGTCAACCCAACAGGGCAGGCCACTGCTTGCCCCACTTTACACCTTGTGCAGCTACGGTTTTTCGCAACATCAACGTTTTTGCAAAGTCTTGCCGTCGGAGCACAACTTGTATGCATTCCCGCCATTTGATTTAACAATCTCTCTTTTAAATGCATGCCTTAGCAGGAATTTTACGGTGCGTCTGCTATCATTATCCCGGACTTGAGGCCTTAAGCGCTTCTGGCGGGCGTTGCTTCAGTCGCTTCAGCTGCTTCAGTGATATTTATGAGGCCATCCGTTGCGTTTGTTAAGCTCATCTGGTCTCATCGTTTGCGTTATGTTTCCATGGAAGTCAGCCCGATGCTGTTCATCTTACCTTAATTCTAACGATTCTGATGCAAAATGTTGCCAGATATGTAAAACTGGACTTAAACGTGCCACTACGGCAACTGCCCGCGTGAATGAAGCCGCAATCCAGGAGCGATTTAAGGGACTTTAATCTGTCGTGCGCCCGAGCCCTTATCAAAGGCAGAAATCTGCACTAGAGCAGCAGCTTTTCCAGTTTTGGGGGCTTTGTCGCCCCCAGGACGGTGACTTTCTGTACTTTTGATAACTTTGTTATATTTCTAATTTCTAAGATAAGTCCGGTAAACTAGAGTGGATGCGTCCTCGTGTTTTAAAGCCCCTTGTACCAGTCCAAAACACTTAGTAACGGGGTAAGACAATTTTCTTATGGGTCGTTTGAGAGCCGGCGTCGATAATCTGGGGGCGTCTTAATGATTCTAATTCAGTTGCCCATCCCATTGTCGAAGAGTATTTTTAAACTTTCAGACAAAGGCAAGCGGGTTTTGCTAGTACACCTGCTTAAGCGTTCCCTTCGTTTTTGTTTTGATTTGTTGTATAAAAAGTTATATATCAGCGACTTATAGCTTTCCTCTGTGGTTAATATGTTAGTCAGGTGCCCCTTTTGCGGGCAGGTGAATATGTCCCCATTAGGGATGCGATATTTTTTGTACTTGATATTTCCGCCGGGAGTAGGTTTCCGACCCTGGTCGCCTTCAATCTTGTAACGTATTTAAGTTTTAAAACGGGAAAACCATTTGCTCGAGTTTACTCTCGTTTAGAATTTTCGCGAAGGTTCGCCCTGCTCTTTCACCCTATTATGATGTTTGCCCCTTTGGCTGGATTCAGTATTACATAACAATATTACAACGGACCAAGGATACTTTTAGAGCCACAGAACGTATCGCAACGGATCAGTAGTTGACAAGCTCTTCACGAGTTCCGCGGTTCGGCTGAGAAAACTCCGTTTAGATTCCAAGCTCCATGCAGGGGAAAGTTCGCATAGTTTTCGGGTAGAATTTTCCAGCTCTCTAAGGTTCTTAGGTTGTTCTCAGGAAGTTGTTACTCAATACTTGGGCTTGGGAAGTAGGTAAGTCGCGAAGAGGTATATGCGGATCTTAGATGCCAAGTTATACACACTCCTTACCATATTAGAAAGAGTGCCCCCTTGGGCGGCTTCTGGATTAGTAACGCCGGTGTCAAATCCCGGTCATTTGGAGGCTGCTGTAAAGGTTGCACTAAATGAACATGTGACTGGAGGGTTTGTGGGGTTTCTGAGTAATGGAAGGAATAAAGTTGAAGATCTTTGTGAAAGTGTTTTCCAATGAGTTTTTCGCTCTTTTCGCCCTTCTTTCCGGAATCGACAGCAGAGTGTCTGGGGCAGGAGCGGGTATCCTCCCATAACTTAGCTTCCCGTGTCAGGGCAATTGTATTCAGTGAGAATGTTTTACTATTCTCACTGCATACATAATTAGCCCGTCACGCGGGAATGGCTTAAGTTCGTTAAATTCCGGTGTGTTGTACCTGCGCGCTAGTAGCATGATGCATTGCGACCTCCGCTTCAAATATCACAGTTTCAGTCACCTCGTGGCCAGTTCAACGGAGTTCGGTGAAGTGACTGTAAAAGTTTCGCCCCTCCCACCTCCCCTGGTGGCGGTCGATCACTGCTGTATCCTACATTCTACACGCCAGCCAATTGCCCTGGCATTCGCGGGTATCCTCCCATAACTTAGCTTCCCGTGTCAGGGCAATTGTATTCAGTGAGAATGTTTTACTAATAATCTTGTCAATGCGATAAAAAAATTTACGTGAACGTGAGGCTTAGGATGTATCTGTGTTATTCAAATGTTATTCAAATGCAGACGCCATTTATGCAAAGGGTCAAAAAAATTTATTTTTCGACAGAGGATTTAAACAATATTCGATAACATGACTGGCAAAATAGATTGGAATGTGTTAGAACGATTTTATTTAAACCGTAAAACAAGAACCCGGAGAGGGAAAAAGAAATGACATAAATATTCATTAATAAGTAAGAGATAAATACCGAGAACGGAGGTATTAATCCATATACTTACTTTGAAACTTCGGAATATGTTTATTTGGTTCTTAATTAGCACCTTCGTTTAAAATAAAAAAAATCGAAATTTTGGTTCATTTGACAGAATTTAGAATTCCGTCATGAGAGCAGGAGTTTCCTAGGTCGGTATTCCTTTATGAGGGTCTTATGAGAGCAGGAGTTTCCCATTTTAATTTCTCAACCAATTAAAAACGGCGTGACTAACCAACTCAAGGTACACTAAAGCAGGAGTTTTCTCGGCATTTTTTTATTGTGAAAGTTAAAACAGTTTTAATTCTAAACCGATGAAAATTTTTTTACTGACAAAATTAGTTCTCAAATGATCAAAAATTCTCGATCGCTTTAACTATTTATCTACCGATTTCTCTACCTGGACGGGCCATTGTTTTTTGGACTGCTGCCCGCTGTTTCAAGCATTTTTCAAAGGTGGGTTTGCATCTCGAACGCATGGCTGCCGGATAACATCTGGGCTTATTCGGTCTTATTTGCTTAATACTTTGCATTGATTAGTCAGGACGTAGTACGTTTAGTTGGTTGTCAGATTAGAGCAGCGATATTCCTGCTCTTGCTGGGATAAGTAGACTATATATTTAATACAAACCCTCATTATGTAAGTTGTTTCCTTTTAACAATTTTTGCATTGGTCATGAAGTTATGACTGACGTCTTGATCAGCCACACGGCCATAACGAATAGGGATCTATTACCTTGTACCCTTTATTTAACAAATAAAGAAGCCTAAGCCATGTTTTATACTGTCATAAAACACGACGGGCATTTGAGAACACGAGGGAAATGTAGAAAACCGAGCCGCAGGCGAATGGTTTCTACATTTCTCGAGTGCTCTCAAATGCCCGGAGTGTTTTATGTAAGAGCCGTTGAAATACCGAGAACGGAGGTATTAATCCATATACATCCCTCGGGCCTACGGTCCTCGGGATGTATATGGATGACATGAGCCCGGTTAACGGGCTGTCTCGGTTACCAGGACAGATTTTGACGTCTGTTCATATGGAAAATTTTAGCCCGGTTGACGGGGATAAAATTCAAGAAACGAAACCAAAATTGCGACACATCAAGTTGCATCTTTTGCGACTATCGTAGCTTTATCGACCCTTGTAACTTTACTTAAAAAGTTAATTCGCATATTTCTGAAGTGGAAATATATCCAAGGCAAAATAATACCATTTTGACTTCCCAGTTAAGAAAGGGAAGCTTTGTTTTCAAAAAAAGTTGCGTCCCGGCGGCCGGGCTGAGGTGTTCATATGGAAACATTTTCTTCCCGGTTGCCGATATCTCGTTTGCAGAAACCGAGATATCGGTAACCGGGCTGGCTCGCCTTCTCATATGAACACATAAAAATTTTTACAAAGAAAATAGGAGTGAACCGATATCTCGGTAACTGGGCCAGCCCGGTCAACCGGGAGCCCTTAGGGCCTGATTACATGAGCCGGGCTGGCTCGATTTGCCGAGATGACTTTCAGCCCGGTATTACATGAGCCCGGTTAGCCGGGCTGGCCCGGTTTGCCGAGATGACTTTCAGCCCGGTTTCAGCATGAATGATCAGAGCACGAATGATCTTGATCACCTTTTTCCGGCAATTTGGTGGTTAAATTTTTGCACTTATGCAGCTGGATGGGTTACTTCACCTGTAAATCTTACTTAGAAGGAGTAGCATTGATTTTTTCGTCCGGATATTGTGCTCGGAAGAGAAATTTAATGCTGGCCCGCTTAGCCAGGCTGGCCCAGTGATTACATGGAAAATTTTCAGCCCGGCTAACCGAGATTCCGGCATCGCGATACCGGGATCTCGGCTAACCGGGCTGTCCCGGTTGTCATGTAATCGCCAAGTTGATTTTTGTTGCGTTTAACAGACGTGCCGAGATCTCGGCAAACTGAGCCAGCCCGGCTAACCGGGCCAGCCCGGCTCATGTAATCAGGCCCTTATTTTATGATATTATTCATGAGGGATCATTATATAAAGCCCGTTTCCAGCAGGACAAAAGCTGTCTAATTAGTGAAACCTCGGCTCCGACTGTAAACAACATATCTTTCTTCTGTTGTATTGTTGCCATTGTGCGGTTTTCTCAAAATGGCCTGATCGTGCGCTTTTCACGGTTTCGCAACCCATTGTGACTTGTCAAACTTATTTGAATAACACAAGACTGTTTTGATGTATTGACGATTTGTTTTGCTCGGTGTGATGTTCGCAAGGAGCGGGTTAGTGTGTTTTGTACGGCGTCCATAATGTACGAAGAAAACCTCGAGAGAAACGTCGAGGAGTTGAACCAACGACAGGAACTTGAAGGTCGACACTGAATTCCAGATACGTTGTTAGGAAACGTTTAGGAATGTCATGTTTTCAGGAATGAGACGCGCGTTGTTGTATTTTTTAAACAGGATAGTCAAGCAAAAGGGATTTTTAACTGAGGCAATATGCGGCGACAAATTCAAGCGAGCTTTTCAAATTGCTCATGTCGATTCTGTTTTTCTTGAATTTTATATTTCCGAAATGAATTTATCAACAGAAGAAGGCTTATTAATTTTGAAAGACTTCAAATATCAGGAAAAGTAATCCTAAGAAATGTTTGGGCTGTTTATATGGTTTAATTTGTTTTGTATTTGGTTGCTTTAAAAACTTTATTGTTGGAAATGTGGATTTTAATTTGTCCACAGAAGGGGTTTGATTTGGTCAGGAAGAGATTAGTCGTAGCCTAGAATATTTATGAGAGGTTTAACAAATTATCCCAGGTTTGAGGTATTTATTTGTATAAATCCCTGAAACGAGGGATTTATACAGATAAATCCCTGAAAGGAGGGATTTATGCAGATAAATCCCTCATTAATAATTATAAATTCAATTTATAAGCCCCGCTATTTCCTGCTACATTATCAAGCCCTCCCCGGACTTTCAGTTAGTTAATATTCATCAGGGTTGTATGTTAAATAAAGGTTGTTGAATAATAAAAGAAAATGTGTCAATCATGAAATAATAAAAAATAAATAAAGAATTCGATGTATCAACTTTAAGTGCAAATTAGTAACGGCGGGATAAGGGTATCAAAACATAAGATATTTAAGTACAATGGAACCCCGCTTTACAGACACCCGTTTAATACGGACAGTTTCGTTGGTCCCGACGAAAACTACATACATTTTCTCTTAAATTAACCCGCTTAATAGGACACTCGTTAATACGAAAAGCGGACACTTTTTCGAGCCCCGAGTAACAAACTGTCATACATTGTCGGCCCCGCTTTACGGACACTGTTCATCTGTGCATTGTCAATTTTCAATGTCGCGATCACTGATTTGCTAACTTCACCCTGCTCAAATAATGACAGAATTCGACGAGTTTTGTTAAAGATTTTATTACAAAGAGTTGCTTAAAAGCGTGACTTGCAAAGGTTTAAGCCCGGGGGGGTGAGAGGGTACTCCATAAAACGGCCTATACGGGGAGGCTCCGCCCGAAAGGGGTACCTTTTTCATGCTTCAGGTATATAAAAGGGTAGCGATTTCAAAAGTTTAGGTATATGAAAGGGTATGAAAATCCGTCATTTAGGTTTTTTAAAAGGCCTGTTATTAAAATATTTTGAACAGACGCACTTTATGGCTGTATTATTTTAATTTATTAAGCGCTACATAAAAATGACAAGAAAACGTCCTGTTTTACCGGCTTTTAAGGTATACGAAAGGGGTACAATTTCTGTCGAAATGGTATAAAAAAGGGTAAGGGGTAAGAGCTTGGGGCGGAGCCCTTCCCGTATAAAACTTTTTTGAGCCCCCCCCCCCCCTTCCCCCTCCCTCCCCTCCTTGTGTAGCAAGCTAAATGCTTCCGTGCAAAGTAAAGTTACCGTCGTTTTCAAATACGTTTGTAGAGTTAAAGAACGGTAACGATCAGAGTTTAAATTACAAAAGAAACTTTAAAGAAAGCGTTCTGTTGCTGTTGAAATGCGTTTTATTTCTTGTATTTAGTAATGTTCTGGCATTTTCAATTTAGTTCAGTTTAGTACGAGTGTCTGACTTAACCGTATGGTTTTCGTAAAAACTATTAATTGTCGTCAGAGAGCTCGCAGTTTGCATTTGTTACAGTTAAGTACAATTAAACAACGTTTCGTTGCCGTAAATACGTTTCCCTTCGTCTCTGTGTCGATAAAACATGTACAGTCGAACCTCGATTATCCGGACTCAGTGGGACTTTAGGTAAATAGTCCGGATAATCGAGAGTCCGATAATCGAAAATACATTTTTAATTCTAAGAGTTTGCTTCAATGGCTACATGTATGAACTGCCCTTATACTCATGTACAGTGTTTATAAATAAGAACCTATTTATCGTTTCTAAAAAACTGAAGCATACTAGTTTGCTTTAAAGTCTTATAACGAGATTGCATGGCGAAGTCCATCATACGGCGAAGTTGCATGACTTGAACAGGGTCAACATTGTTCTGCCTTTCCATCTAGGACAAGCATTTTTTAAAACATTCTGCTGCCTCAGAATTGGAAACTTGTTTCTCCTCCTGGCCATCATCTTTCTCGTCGCTACTTTCATTTTCATTGGAATGTCCGGTTACGGTGGCTAAAATCTGTTCGTCTCAGTGACATCTGTTCCGTAGTCTGGAGCTCATTGTCTAGATTGAGCCAGTCTTCCAGGTCATGAGCATTTATAGCGAATCTTCATTTCCAACTTGCTGGACATGTTGAAGCATTTCAACTATTGACTCAGCAGAATGCTGTTCTTCAGGCTCTGAGTGGATTTTAAGTTTGTTGTAAGCCTTGCGGATGGAGTCTGGGCTTCTTCTTCTTCCACGTTACTCACCTCCTTCAATAGTGTAGATTCTCGTGCTTCATCCCAAGCGTCGCAAAGCATGTAAAGTGCGTCTTTCACTGTGTAAAGCTTTACAACGTCCTTAATGCTCTGTGTTTGATCGAGGTCTTGAGCGCTAATAACTTTTTGGAGAAGCTTTCTCTTGTATCGATTCTTCATCGCTTGCAAGACTCCTTGATCCATCGGCTGAATTAGAGAGGTGGTGTTCGGAGGAAGAAACATGCATGTAACAGAACCATCACGGCTGCTGAGTTCATCGGGATGTGCAGAACAATTATCTATCAACAACAGAGCTTTCGGGGAGCGAATGTTCTGCGAACGTTGATGGACTTTAACTGCTGGTACGAATTCTTTCGTAAATTAAACCACTCGGCAAAAATCTCCGAATTCATCCAGGCATTACTTTGCGACTTGTAGATCACAGGGAGCGCATCCATGTTTACATTTTTAAAGCATCTTGGCTTCACAGATTTCCCAATCAGAACAGGTTGTAGTTTATGAGTTCCCGTAGCATTCGTGCAATCTAGCACAGTTAAACGATGTTTGGCTTTTTTGAATCCAGGAGCAGATTTCTCGCGACACGAGACGAGGGTTCTTTGTGGTAAACATTTCCACAACAGTCCAGTTTCGTCCGCGTTGTAGATTTGTTCCGGTGTCAGCCCTCTTTCCTCGATCACTTCGTTAAGTTTTTGTAAGAAGGGTTCAACAGTTTCTTCTGCTGCTGAAATTTTCTCGCCTTGAATACTCAAGTTTCTTATTCCATGCCGATTTTTGAATTTGTCTAACCAACCAGTTGATGCTTTGAAGCTTTCGTGATCAGCTGACTCGACATTTAACTGCATAGAGAAGTGTTTGGCTTTCTCTTGAAGGAGCGGGCCTGAAATTGGTGTTCCAGTTGGCCTCTGCTGAATAAACCAAGTGTACAAGGCCTGATCCAACCGCTCGTCATTGGTAAGCTTCAGCGACTTTCGTTTCAATCCTTCGCTCGTTTCGATGTTGTCGGTAAATTTAAGGATCTTGTCCTTGTTTTTGCGTATATCGGAGATCTGTTGTTTACTGATGCCAAATTCAAGGGCTAAATTTGTTCCTTTTTCTCCTTTAACTAAACGTGAAATAATTATTTGTTTATCCTTTATCGAGAGAACAGATCGCTTTCGCTTCGTAGACATGTTGTCGTTTTGAGTTTTGATCGTCTCCTGTGTATCGTTGACTTTTTTCAGAGACTCCGCTTAATATGGGCACCCCGTTAATACGGACAATTTGAATTGGCCAGTCCCCTTGGTGTCCGTATTAACGGGTTTCCACTGTAAAAAATATTAGTTTTCATAGAACTACCATTAAATATATTAAGGATGACTTATTAAATTTCAGGACTGAATACAGATTTGGGGAAACTTCAAATTGAATATGGAGGGAAAAGAGCCGATACCAAGAAATGGCTCTATCGAACTTGACAGCTTCAATGGACTACACATGGAAAAGGCTGAAACTAGCGATTACGAAGTTGGTTCGGCATCATTAGCAGAGGAAGCGACAACACAAAGTTTTTCATGGTCCCTTAGAAAAGTGGTTATATTGGCTTCGTTGTGCCTTGTCCCAATTTTATCATTTGGAGCGCTTTCTATGATTGCATCGTTTTTTTCACAGGAGGTACGTTCAGTTATTACATATCTCGTTTTTATTTCCACATGTGTATATTTTTGGGCTTTTTGTTAAACAACACCTTAACTTAAATTTAAAAGAAAACATAGCTTAAATTTAGTTATTGGCCATAACCGGTATAAAGGCCCAGTAATACGGAAAACATTTTCTTCAACTTGTCTCGCACATTGTTGCATTGCAAGTTGCATTGTAACGTGCGTGTTGCGTATATTAACAACCGTGTTGCAAGTTGCAGCAACATGTTGCGCGAAGTAGACTTGAATTCAGCTTTGTGCAACACGTTGCCGCAACTAGCAACTCTGGTTGAAATACTTGCAATGCAACAATGGTGCGAGGCTAGTTAAAAGAAAATGTTGCCAGTATTACTGGGCAAAAAATCTCTTTGGCGGTATTAATTAACGCCCACTCATCTCCCCAACACAGCTAATAAGCCCCTGGTTAGAGATCCGTTTGTCTTCTTACAAAAGAAATATTCTCTATTAAAACCTCCATCATCCTACTTTTCCATTTTAGCTAACGTCCTCAAAAAACATTAGACTTTATAAATAGAAATAAGCAACGAACAAATTTGCATTTAGAGTGCAGATAGTTCATTAGTATCGTTCTTACATATCTCTCATCAGAGTCTTAAGTGTCAATTCTCATCAAAACCGGGTTTTACATCGATCCCCCTTAAGCCCCCAGGAAATAATTAACCTCCACTCTTAACCTCCACTCTAAACTCCTTATCTCCCATAAGGTTGTAAAAAAAAATAAGTGGTTCATGTGGTTAACTTATCTACCCTCTCCACCCAGGTGTTAAATGGGTACCGGCGACATAATGCTGGGGGGGGGGAACTCTGCAATCGACTAGCATCCCATTCAGGGGGGAGTAGAAATATTCCTAGCCGCTTAATGCTACGGAAACCGGGATAAGCTCCGGCAGTGTAAACCGCTTGGCTCGTGGCTTAATCATAAACCTGCTTTTTTTCAAACATATACACTTAAGACATGAACCTGACTAGGATGCTGCGCTTATTTCAAATAGACTATGTAACTGTTATGTCTGCTTTCTTTAATTTTCTTTCAACAGGCGAAAGTCAGAGGAGTATCCACCACCGTGGTGGGTCTTATCTTTGCAACTTATCCATTTATGGTCTTCATCTTTGCTCCTATCTGTGGACTTCTGGTAAGCAGTTTTAGTTAATTCCCATCACGTAAGCATCACGCTGTCTTGAAATACAATATAAATTTAGAATTATAATTTTTTTCTCATTTATCTTTAGCGTCAAATGTTTAAACTGTAGTTCATCCATTTTAAAAATAATCAATTTGTGCTTATTTGACAGATCGCAAAGTATGGCCCTAACAGAGTTCTCTTGCTTGGCATGTTTGTTGGCGGGACATCTCTGATCACTTTTAAGTAAGAAAGGAAATCGCCCCGACGAACCTTTGTCGAAGACAATTCCCAACCTTTTCGACGCAAAGAACGCAACAGAGACATAAAGTGACGCAAGCGCAAAGCTCCCCTTCCCACGCACCCTCGCGCCCCCGTTTTACGCTGGCGTCCAGTTCTTTCGCGATTTTTTCCCCGCATTCATTGATCATGCCTTCATGCCTTCATGCCTTCATGCCTTCATGCCTTCATGCCTTCATGCCTTCATGCCTTCATGCCTTCATGCCTTCATGCCTTCATGCCTTCATGCCTTCATGCCTTCATGCCTTCATGCCTTCAAGCCTTCATGCCTCCATGCCTTCATGCCTTCATGCCTTCATGCCTTCATGCCTCCATGCCTTCATGCCTCCATGCCTTCATGCCTTCATGCCTTCATGCCTTCATGCCTTCATGCCTTCATGCCTTCATGCCTTCATGCCTTCATGCCTTCATGCCTTCATGCCTTCATGCCTTCATGCCTACCTTTGTCACTTAGTTATTGTTGTTGGGGTGGAATGATTAACTACTGTGTTATGATAGCCTTAAGTCATTTACACTTTCCCTTTTTTCGTTTTCAGCTTTTGTGCTTGGATTTCCAGTGCAACGGAGTTCGTCGTGTTAAGCTTCCTATTGAGGGCAACCTCTGCATTTGGTGCAGCTGCCTCTAATACTGCAGTCATGTCAATTGTGATTGAAGAGTTTCCTGACAGATTAGGAATGGCTTCAGTATGTTTGTTGTTTCTATAGTGAAAATGCCAAATGCAAAGAAAAAACCTGAAATATCACGGCCGCATGTTGTACTATAAAGTATAAAGAGCCAGTTTGGCTTAGACTAGACTTTTCCAAGACCGAGCACGATAGTTCATTTCATTATTCCACACACTCCCAATCAAAAAAAGAACGTTCTCTGGCTTATGCTAAAACATATAGACGGCTTGCTCTCGGTTTCTTTCGCCTTTTGCTAATTATTGAGATCTTTTGATGGTTGACTCGTCAACCATCAGCGGATAGAAATCCCGAGCAGGTATATTTTTCATCGCTGATCCCAAATTTTAGCTCTAAATTTTGATTCCTGATCTCTAAAATTTGGCAAAAATTTGATCCCTGATTCCATTCTGATCCCATCTGATTGGCCGATCCGGATCCCATGACACGTATAGACTTGTGACCCGGGATCCCAGGTCCATGATCCCAATCCCGAGGTTGTGATCCCTGATCCCATATACCTGGTTAGTTACCGCCCTGTTAGTGAATAAACTTACGAAATTTGCGTGAATTAGGTGTACTTGAATTAGGTGTACTTGTTAATCCATGTAATTCATTCATCTCCCGTATTATGTTACCTTCCTCCCGTATTATTACTGGTAAAAAGATACTTTTCAGATTAAATTCACTGAATTCATTAAAATTGTTCTTTTTAAGGGATTCGCAGAGATATCTGTTGGAGTAGGATTTTTTCTGGGACCTGCCCTTGGCGGAGGTCTCTACACAGTAAGTAACACAAAAGGATTTGTATCACAACTGGTACTAATCAAAACGATTGTCTTGTAATGTTGAGCGATTTTTTTATTCAATGCGCTGAATAACGCCCGGGGGGGAGGGGGTACTCGAAAAAGTTTTGTACGGGGAGGCTCCGCCCGAAGATCCAACCCCTTACCTTTTTATATACCATTTTGATAGAAAAAGTACCCCTTTTGTATACCTTTTATTGCAAAAAGGCACCCCTTTCATATACCTACACGACATCACATTTACCTAAACGGGATGTTTTCTTGTCATTTTTATGAAGCGCTTAATAAATTAAGACGATACATCCAAAAGTTGCGTCTGCTCGAAATATTTAATGTAAAGGCCTTTTAAAATATCATTATGAAAGATTTCCGTACCCTTTTATATACCTGAAGCCTGAAAAAGGTACCTCTTTCGGGCGGAGCCTCCCCGTATAGGCCATTATAGGGAGTACCCCCCCCCCCCGGGGAATAACGGCAATCATTTATTTGCAAACTCCAATGAATAGAGCGTTTTTCATTCAAGGGAAGTCATTCATTAGCTTCAATGTTGATGTTATTTCAGGTTGGTGGATTTCAACTTCCATTTGTTGTTTTTGGCTGTTCCACGATCGCTGCTATCCCATTTTTATTTTGTGTGCTTTCCCCTTGTGGCGTTCACTCAGGAGAAACTCCGGATCAAGAAAAAGCTTCATTTCCGATAATCGAAGCCTTAAAAATTCCCGCTGTGTTGATGATTGGTGAGTATAGTAGTATGTAAGGGACCCGTTAGGCCACTTTTAGAAGTGGTGAAGGTGCCAGTGGTAATGGCGGTGGTGGTGGTAAACAATAGATCTGTCAGGGGTGGTGTTGGTGGTGGAGGAGGAGGAGGAGAATAATTTACAAACGTTTTTGCTTAGGACTAAGTGGAAGAGCGCTTTCATTACTGAATTTACTCAAGCACGTCGAACATATGTTCGAAAATGATAATTTATTGAGACTATGACGTTATCGGCGTGGTTAATTCCACAAACAATTGATTAAATCCACAAAATTGTGGTGTAACCGGTCCCTACTATACTACTCTTGGTAAATAGTAATTGGCACAAAGTGGAGCACAATTTTGGATATATGGGAAAACAGACTTCCCGATCTATCCACAAGAACATTAATCCCAATTGTAGCTATAATGTCAGGTCAAGAGAAATGACAATTTCACATTCACGGTATCGGATTGGAACTATCTTAATGTGGCTAATGTGGGTAATCGTTTCAAATGCAAATGACATGACGCTCTTTTATAATTAATAATATATTAATAATTTTTAATGATATACCCCGCATTAGAAGCTATTTCCAGTCCAATGCCGAAAATATGAAAATGGTGTATTGTAGGTTGACACGTATTTTAGGAATAGACCATGTATTTCTAAGAATAATTTACATGGACTAAGGTCGGTAAGGAAGGAAAGGCAAAAAGGAGCCTGTTCTAAATGTTCAACTAACTGAACGTCTGGAACGGGGTTAGCAAAAATAAGTTACATGTAAGGTCTGGACAAACGGAGACGCAATTAGATGCTCTTGCGTTTTCGTTTGGCCAGGACTTGAGTGTAATATTTCACTGAAAAGCCCCGTGGGGACGTGGAATAAATGTATGTATGTAGCGCGTTGATTTGCGACGAAAACCTGAATAACCAAATCGTAAACCAGAACCAGCTTCAGCAAATTTGCAAGACGCTTTTGACAAACAGCCAATCGCGTTGCAACATTGAAAGTTGCGCGAAAAATACCCCTCAGGTTTGTCTGTGAACTGAGTTTCTTCTATTACAGCTGTTTGTTTAACTACTGCTGGGATATCAGAAGGTTACCTTGATCCCATTCTGGGACTGCATTTGGAAGAGGTAAGTATTATTTGTAGTTGGACAGCTTACCAAGCTCTCTCTCCTACTCGTGTTATTGGACTATAATATCAGCTAAGGGGTGGGTTGTTTTCAAAAAACATTCGCGAAAAACTCTTGTCAGGGGAGATTGGATGTTAACTGTTACGTAAAAGTCTGATATACCTATTTACACAGTTGTAAGTAAGGGATACTTCTTGTTTCTTAGTTGTCAACTTATTGTTGGGGTATATACATTGGGCATTTCTGCCTTCAATATCAACCGGAAGAAAAGATTAGTCTGTCAACTAGTCTGTCAACCGGTGGTGAGTACTCGAAACCCTTTTATTAGGGAACTGAACAAGCAACAACTCGACTGAATGAGGGCACGATTATTTGTAGACGCGGTGAGCACATGTCCAAAATACTTACAAAAGCTCACGATGTTTAGACTTTTTAAAGTTTTTTTTTTCAATATTATTTGTTGACATTGTTGCAATTGGCTTGCTGGTCGTCATAGTGATTCTCGCAACAGCCTTCGCTCACATTAAACTCAACTTAGGGTAGATGGTCGACTTGAATTGTAAAAATTCACGCAGGCAACTGATTCGCAGAATCGAACATCGTTGCCTAAGCTGCATATCTTCAGGACTGGAAAACAAGACTGACATCCGTATTCCATCAGTTGACAGTTGTCTGAAAAGAAAAGTCAGTCTCTGTGTTTTTGATTGTCTACTTGGAAATGCGTGAACTCCTTCAAAGAACTATTTTAAAAGAGTTAATCACAGTGTCAATACTAGGAACAGATTTTCCTCTATCGAACTGCCGAAAGTGAAGCTAGAGTTTGGCCGGCGGAGTTTTTCGTTTTTAGGAGCCTCCGTTTTTAACAGTTTACCGTTGGACATGAGAAATCTGAACTCTAGGCTTCTATTTAAACAAAAAGTTAAAGAACATTTTTATTTGTAATTTTTATTCATAAGCTTTTATATGTTTTTGACTACTGTAGTTTTGACATTTTTAAACTTTTTTACCTTTTTAAATTTTTAAAATCTTACAGGACCCCTAAGATAACAGTACTCTCAAGTACTGATGGGTTAATCCTGTTAAAAATATTCGTTTATTATTTTTTTTTTTATTATTATTATTATTATTATTATTATTATTATTATTATTATTATTATTATTATGTTCTTTACGTAATGTTTGCTTAAAGTCCTTAGCGCCGAGACCAAACCATGGTCCTGGGGCACTAAAGGGTAGCCAGTTTTTAGGTTGACATACCCAGCAAGGTTATCTTCTGTAGTTCACTGATGCTTATTTGGCCGGGGATTCTTCCAATATAACTCTCTAGTCCCTTTTTGATAGCTCCAGGTGCTCCAATGATAACTGGTATCGTTTCCGTTCTCATGCCCCACATTCGGCTTGTTTCGATTTCCAAGTCCTTATATTTGGATAGTTTTTCAGTGTTATTATTATTATTATTATTATTATTATTATTATTATTATTATTATTATTATTATTATTATTATTATTATTATTATTATTATTATTATTAATATTATTATTATTGTAAACGTACAAAAGTATCACTTTCTAGGGAGTTTGTTTTTACGCGGGCTGAATATACTATTTAATACCTGTGTCTTTCTATTCGTCCTGCTAGATAATGAACCTGAATGCTACTCAGATCGGCCTAGTTTTTCTTGTTTTTGCAGTGGTATATACCCTTGTAACACCACTGGCAGGCTGGATAGGAGACAAAACGGTGAGCATTTATAACAAACACCATGCCTTGAGGTTATGAAATATTTGTCAGCCATATTCGTAATCCTTACGCGTGAAGCCGAAACTCGTCAATGGCAACCGATCTCTCTTCTTGATCACTAATGTCCCGCGAATGGCAGTGAGACGAGGGGGTTGTGCGCAAAACCCCTTTAAGACCTTTTATACTGCAGGTGATATTTGGTGCAATTTTCGTCGCCATTTTCACTGCAATTTTTGCCTCGCTCGAGATTAAAACGCGCGTATAAACCAGCTGTGCCTTTAATGCGATTCGGTCGGGATCCTGTGTAATATCGCGATAGGTTAATTTCGAGGTTACGACGAAAACAGTAACATTCTGTGTACATGCTCTGATACAAACCTAATGAGTTTGTTTTTAACGATAAACATAATTTGAATTTCTTTTTTGCAGCAATGTAACCGATGGCTGACTGTGTCAGGGTACATAGGCTTTGCGTTTGGCAGTTTTTTGCTGGGACCTGCGTCATTTCTTGCTTTTTTCCTGCCCGCGGAGTATGTTACAGATTCTCATATCATAATAGAGATTTAACGATATACGCTCAAACCCCCTATTAAGCGCCCACCCATTTAACGCCCATTCCCTGTTTTCAGTATAATATTTTTAATTAAATCTACCATAGAAGATGACAGCTGGTAAAATCCTTCAAACACAAGTTTGTCGTTACGTAAACCTTTTCATGCTATTTCATATTGAAATAACCTTTCTGACCTTTCTAAAAGCGTAACACTAATTCCTGACAAGTCCCTATTAAAGGGACTATGTCACGGATTTTAAAAGATTTTTGAACAGCCAAAATTTATATTTGTGTCGTAGGAAACTTAAAAATAATGGTCCATTTTTATTAACAATTGCTATTTTACAGCACTAAAACTGTTTAAAAGCGCGTTTGGCTGCGGATGGCTCGGATGGAAATGGATTGCAATTTGAAAACTTGGCCTTAACTGTACTCTGTCGCGTATGAACGCGAAACGTGGCATGCATACTGTGCTGCGTCGTCTGTATCTGTTGTCATTTTTTCTTCCAGGAAAGTTTGGTTTGTGTGCCTGTCTATGGCGATCATGGGTTTTTCTCATGGAGTTCTCTTTGTCCAATTGATGCCAGATTTAATGAAAATCACGAGGTGAGTTGCATCGGTTGTGGTTCTTTCGGCTTTTGTTATGCAGCTGTTTTTGTTTGTTTGTTTGTTGCGTTTGTTTGTTGCGTTTTGTTTTTTCATTTAGCTTTACTTTTTTCAAGTATAGTTTATAGAGGGAAATGGTTAGGAAGCCCGGCAAACATCAAAGGAGCAAACAAAGAGGCCAAAATTTATGTTGGAAGGTCCACGACCCTGCACATCTTTTGTTTTGTGCTCATGTACTATGTATGAATTACGTAATCAGGGAGCAGGGATTGCGCAGTGGTGAGGGCGCTCGCCTCCCACCAATGTGACCCGGGTTCGATTCCGGCCCGGTGTCATATGTGGGTTGAGTTTGTTGTTGGTTTTCGTCTTTGCTCCTAGGGTTTTTCTCCGGTTTTCCTTCCTCCACAAAAAACCACACTTCCAAATGTCAATTCGATCGGGAATA
Source organism: Oculina patagonica (assembly GCF_052425735.1). NCBI lineage: Eukaryota > Metazoa > Cnidaria > Anthozoa > Scleractinia > Oculinidae > Oculina > Oculina patagonica. The sequence continues at coordinate 36,894,260 of NC_135758.1, read as the reverse complement.
CACGGCCCCACAAGCTTATAGTTTTAATCCTTACCGTGTCTAAATAAAAAGTAATTTATTAATTTATTTAGTTTCTATTAGTTAGTGCACCGCCACAAATACACGTAACGACCTATTGTATTTTGTCACGTTTTGTGCAGGGTCAACTACCAAAATAGTGAAGAAAAATATACAACAAAGAACTTTGCCGGGCTTCCTAACCATTTTCCTCTATTAACTATGTTCTAAGTGCTTCAATTCAGTTCAGAGTACCGATTTATAAACGTATGGGTGCCCTATAAAAATTAGATTGGTTAGACTGTCATTACCGACATTACCACTACCGACCACCTCGTCAATGATGTCATGTGACTTTTATTTATTGTATCTGCGCTCGATCCAATGATGGTCGTAACTTGAAGAAATAAGTTTCATTCAGTCTTTTGTGTTTTGTTAATAGGGATAAAGGAATGTCTGACAATTCTGCTACGCGTGGAATGATTTCAAGCATCTTAGTCGGCATGGTTAACTTGGGGTATGTAGTTCCGTTTAAAGCGATGGCAAACGCGGGCACATTGTTGCGGACACATTGTCGCTCTTAATGTTTTCTTGGGCAAACAAACGGGGAAGCATTTGTTGTTGACACAAGACGTTGTTTCTGAAAGGGATCAGAAACAATTTTTGTGTTTCGGACGTAAATGTCGTGTCCGCAACATATGTTTCGCGCGCGTGCAAATAGAGAAACATTTTTGTCTGTAACAATGCGTCCGCAACATTGTCATCGTTTTCCATCACCTTTAAAATCTATCAAAAAAATACTCTCGCAGTTATCTCAGAAATCGGTCAAACAGGTCACATTTATTTCTTATGGCAACCAATTAGATGATTTCAAGTTTTGAGTTTCGACCGGACTAAAATCCGAGACAACAAGGGCTTAAATACAGATTACTGAATTTCTTTATGCCCGTCTTTCGATGACAGCACCCTAGATCGAAAGACAACTTGTCTTTCGACAAGTTTAGGCATAACGGCGTTATGCCTTAACCGCCGCCTGGTTAGCTCAGCGTGCGGTAGGTCGTGGGTTCGAGCCTTAAACCGGACCAACACTTAGGGTCTTAAAAGAACTGAGGAGAATGTGCTGCCTTTGTTATTACATCTAGCTGCAAATGGTTAGACATTCTAGTCTTCTCGGAAAAGGACGATAAACCGTAGGTCCCGTCTTCTGCATCTTCACTCTTATAACAGGGAACGTTAAAGAACCCACGCACTATTCGCAAAGAGTAGGGCACGAAGCTCCCGGTGTTATGGTCTGGCCTTTGTGTTCAATTACAGTATGTGTACAGCGTATTTGAACATATACATATGAAAAATGCGCTATATTAATTCATTACTAACTTGAACACAAAATGAATTGGTTCAAAGTGCAGGCCAGCCACTATTAAACTGCGTTGTTTATGTTAATATTTTAGTGCAACCATTGGTCCGACTCTCGCTGGGATCATAGATGAGCACATTGGATTCCAATGGGCTATGGCGGTAAGACTTAAAGCGATTCTCCCAAGTAGGATAATTCCTTTATCAATCCTTATCAGATGTGATTCGCTCGTTAGATCTCATTGGCCGTTTTAAAAAAGAGACACATAATCAATTCGTCAGTGAACGACTCCCGGCTTGACCTTTTCAGTGTGTTTGGTTAAGCGTGTAAAATAAAGACGAGCACAAGACGGACTCTGCCTCTCTGCGTCAAACCAACTATCTGCATCAGTCTTAAATGCGGCTCGAACGACGAACTTAGAGACAAATCACTTAGCTGAGACGGTAATCCGTCTGTGCATAAAGGCGCGTTATCAGATGATTTATGCGTCTTAGCAGAAACCCATAAGGGTTTTCAACCCTTTTGCCCCCCCCCCCGGTTTCTGCGTCTTAGTATAAGGACGGGCTGGCACAAGACGGACAACGGAGGGCTTGATGTATCTGATGGTTCGTCCTTTTATTACATTAGACGCATACAATAGCAGACAAAAAATTCATTTGAGCGGCATACGCGTCTCTACTGACAATAAATTTATTTAAAAGGACCAATCAACTTTGTTTGTCTAAACCACTTTTTTTTTTTCTTTGGATTCAGGTGCTTGGTATGATCAGTTTTTCTCAGGTAAGTTCTTCCTAGTCCTCATTATATATCAAACACATTAAAATATTTAAAAATTTGCAGGCATACAGGTTACGAAAACGATGGAAGATGTCAACTGAACTGTGAATTGCCCTTTAATAGTCAAGCAGTAACACTAGCATCAATGTCACAGAACTTGATAATTCACCAATAATAAGCCTTATTTTGAAAATAAAATCCCCTAAATTAATGCCAGTTCAACGGAGGTCAAGTACAAAGCATTCTTGACATTTCCATCCGAATTACAGTGCCAGATAATCTTTTTTTTCCCTATAAAACTAGGTAAAAACGCGCGTTTTAACACGTTTATATAACAAAGAAAAAAAAGTTAACAAAAAAATGATAGATTGTATAGTGTGATCGTCTGGGTGAGAGTAGTTCTGAAAAGAACTGTTGTTGGTGACTGACGCTTCGACAACTTGAGCGGAAGTCATCTTTATGGTCTAGTGAAAAGTTGTTGTCAGTCGATGATGTTGTAAGTCTGGTCCGTTGACGTTGATTGGTCAGTTTAGTATTAGTTTTTGGTCAGTTTTAGTGTTTCGTTTATTGTTAGTTTTGACTAACAATAGACGGATCAAAACTGACTAATTACTTATGACAAACTTTACACAAATCTTACGGCCAATAATATCACGGCACCTCAACGGACCAGACTTATAACCGTCATCGACTGACAACAACTTTTCACTTGACTCTGAAGATGACTTCCGCTCGGGTGGTCGAAACGTAAGTCTCCCCCACCCCCTTATTGTATCAGAGCTTCTGGGCACAGCGTCTTTGCAGACTCCCACCCTGTGTTGTTTCAAAGTAATTTCTTTTTTCTACTCCTTCTCTAAACCTCTCAACTTTTCACTAAAATTCACATTTAGTCTCGCCTTAATTTTATCTACGATATATAAGAAATTTCTGTCAAACTTATTTCAGCAAGAATCTTCCGTATTGGCTGTGTGAAGTTTTCTTTTCTTATAATTTGCCCTTTTTTGTTCAGGAATTTTCCGATATATAATTTATAATCTAGTGTTTGTCTTTAGGCTATAGTTTTGGCTGTGTTTACCTTGTTGGAAGGAACTGGAGCGGAAAGGTAAGACAAAGTGAAACTTGAAGTTAAACGACTGAATATAGGGCACTGATTTTTTTATTAAAAATGCTTTGGTTAAAGAATATTGATGACTTAGCTTTATACGGATCTGTTTTGTGTCTCTGATTGGCTTAAAAATTTCACGGTGAAAAACTACACAAGTCTATTCTCAGACATGTCTCGAACGGGGAAAGAATCGAGAGTGCAGCGAGATTTTCTCCCTAAGGCTTCATAGAGAGAGTCTATCTATTGGCTTAATTTTTTTTAGCGTCAGGTGGAAAAATCCATATTCCTCGATCCCGGATTTTAATGATGAAGAGGAATTCGAAGAACTGGTTTTGGATTCTGCGCACGAAAAAGAAACAGGATGAATGGATGTGAATGGATGTACGGACGGACGGACGGACGTATATGCTACGCTGTGCAGTGCGACGATCATGGCAAGAGACGGGGGAATGAAGGCTACAGCGGTCGGAGCCGTGCTCTGCGAAGCAGGAAGAATTAGGAAGCAGCTGTCCATTAAAGCGTAAGGGAACCGGAATATACGTTCTAGATGTTTGTGACAGGCAACGATAACTCTTCTCTGGTTTTCACCTTATTCTCTTCTGTAAACACGCTTAAAAGTTGAAAATAAGTCAGCCATCGCTGATGCTGTCACGTTTACGGACAAAAGAAAAAATAAAACAGCTCTAAGTATTTCTGCAAAGAAGGAAAAACGAAGAGTTGTAGTAATTGGATATTGCGATGTTTTCTAAGAGGAAATTAAATTTGACTGTACTGTTCAATGTTCAAGTATCGAGATGGATCGGGGGGTGGGGTGGGGGGGGGGGGTGAATCGTTTTATGTTAAATTAATATTAGTGCCTAAAGACTTGTACCAGTACAAATTGCGTTCTTAATCCTTTTAAACTTCGTTGCCTTCGATTGCTGAACCCCTTACATTCTTAATTGGTTATGTCACGTAAGATTTGGGCTACTCACGTTTTAAATTGTTATATAACGTTTGTAAATTTGACAAGTCACGTTTTTTCTACAAGAACGGAAGTGTTGAAGCACAACTATAGAGTGACACTTTTATACAAGTCACGCGCTTTGATCGCCCACAGTTGGCCGAGGATCGGGGGGGGGGGGGGTGTGGGGTAAGTTCTCTGTCCTAAAAAGGGCCAGAATCTGTCCTAGACAAGGTATGGCTGCAGGACTGTCCGGCGTCGAGTATTAACAGTGTTTTCGCTTCCGCTTCAATGAAAAGCATTATTTTAGGTATTTGCTGGGATCGGTGTTCGCATTTTAATGCGTCGAACATCGCGTACGGAACGCAAGCACAAAAAAGCGAAAATGATTGTCGATATTGTTCCTTGTCCTAAATAGGGTCTTAAAAATAAGGGTGTCGTCCTACACAGGGCGGTTGTTTTAGAGATTTTAGTGGTATTCGGCCTTTTTCTTATATGAAGCCTGCATACCACATAGTGTTTGTGTAAAAATGAAGTACTTATCATTCAGAACATAACATTATATCCATGTACAGTAGTGTCTTACAGTAGCGAGCCATTCATGTGAAACCTTGAGGGAGCTAGCTGCTACCCTCCCCTCCCCCCCCCCCCCCCTGGATAGTTGACTCTCATGAGAGTTTTCGTCAACTCTCATTGACTATCATCAACTCGGGCCAAACGAGAACGAGAGTCCATCAAACTCTCATCGACTATCACGAAAAATTTGAACACGTTCAAAGCCGATGAGTCGATGAGAGTGAATAAGAGTTTCATGCCAAACGAGAGTGAGAGTTTGAACTCTCATCAACTCTCATCCTAGTTTGGTAAGGGCTTTGCTGACATGTTACTTAAACAATAATCAACCACAGTGATTTCTCATTCGTTGTTTTTTTTTCCCACTTTTTTTAGATTTAAGCCATTTAACTCCACTTAAAAAGAAAGTATTTATTTTCAAAGGGTAGCACCATTATAACATGTTAATACACTGATTTATTCAATTTATACTTAAATTATTTAATTTCGATCCTTGTAAAATAGTCTCGATTTTCCGTGCCATTTTTTATTTGAAGACCAACCAATCAATTTTTCCCAGCAAATAGCAGCCATATTCGCCACGGATTAATCCCAATTCTAAAGTTACTTTTATGCAAATCCAGCTATAGCCCATTCCGGGAATTCGGCCCCTATGATGTGAAAAAATAAGCCCACATTTATGCGAAGAACATCCTGTAGAAATCTTACCCTCCTTCCCAGTGCGTTTTTTCTTCCTGCCAATCCTGAGGGCGGAAAGAAGAAAGATCTGGGAACGAGGTTGAAGAAATCTCCTACTAAGTTCTCGTTAGAACTTTTACCAAAGTAAATTTTGCAAAGTAAATTGCAAATAAACCAAAACAAACCTGACGCATGCCCTCTCGCCGACGTAGCTAAAGAAACTATTTATTTTATAACACTTTTAAGAAACCAGCATACTTTTACTTGTTTGTTTTTCATTGATTAAATCAATAATTAAGAATAAATATAACAAAACCTAAAAACCCTTAATATTTCATTTTTGGGGGGATGAAATGATACAATCAATCAGTAGAATATGCTAATCGGAAAAACTAAAAAACTAAACCATTTTTCCGATTAGCTTTATATGTCACTGATTGGATGCTATCTTTCCCATGATTATCTGTTCAGTTGTACGAAAGTGCAAAAACATACAAATTACAAGTAATCTAAATCAAAATAAGTACCTTTCTTTTTTTAAATAGCTGTTTTAAGCACTATTGATAGACACAAAGTGAATTCAGCATCCTTCCTTAACAAGAATAAGTTCACGACGCCAGACCTGCACAAACTTCCAAATGCTACTGCAATTCAGCGTGCAAATACACAAGAATGTTTTTCAACCACCAAGTTGTAATGTACCTCCCGATATAGTGAACAACCCTTGTGGTAACAGCCATTTTGTGAAGACCGTGATTGAGATATATTTTAAAGACGTATATAACAAACCCCGATATAACGACTTCTGTTTTTTTTTTTTCAGATATCACTGACGAACATTGACAGTGACCAAATATTTGTTGTAGTTGAAAATGAGTTTCAGGTCAAAATGGTTTCAAACTAGTTTGATTTATATTTTTCTTTGTTTGAGGATTATAGTTATAAATCTGGAACAAAGAAAAGTGCAAATTAAACTACTTTGATCTTTATTTTTTATTTTTTAAGGATTATGGTAATAAATCTGGAAGAAAGAAGAGTGCAAATCACACAAGTTTGAAATCCTTTTGACCTGAAATTCATTTTCAACTACAGCATATCCAAAGCCACAATTTTCTTGCCGTTTTGTCAATCTTCTAAATATAAATAATGATTAATTTAATGTTTATTGCAACTAAAGAGTTGTCACATCCAAATTATCCGGTGTACCCGTCGGTTAATAACAACGACCATCGGTTTAAAAGAACTCATTTTAAAGCAGCGAGAATCTTCATTGTATCGGGGTTCGTTTAAATTTCCTTACAATTAACATTACAAAATGAGCAAAATTTTAATTTAAAAAAGAGAAAGTCAATTACAAAATATCTTGTGTGAGAGACCTAAACAGCACCTTTGTTAATTTAAGACAACGCTTCACGTAAGCCCGCAAATGCCGCAATATCGAAATTAAACTTAAAGACATTCTTACTGGCCCAGCAACTTGCACTAAAAAATATCCCATTTTGCGAGCGCTTTCAATTACCTCTCGCCCCTTTTGAGTCCTGAGTCAACATACAAATTCTCTTTACTGGTCTCAATACTTTTCTTATAGTTCTAGTTGGAAGAATTGAATTTTTTATCGAGACCAATTTCCTTTAGGTGACTAGTTCCTATATTCTCATAACCTGCTAATATGATTTTGTAAAGCTATCTTAGGGAGAAATTAGGTGCTAGTCACTAAAGGCTAAAGGGGATTATTTATTAGACTCAGTTGAGTAGTTCTAGGTATGTAAGAGGAACTTTTCCACGTTGACTCCCCCGCTCGCCAATCATCCAATCAGAGTCCAGGCCGGGTGCGCTGTATACCGTGATTACCTGGGAACAAGAAACATGATTGTTTACACTGTAACATTAAAAAACACTGACAAACAAGTAATGGGTAAAACTTGGATGGTGAGAGCCAGGAGAGGCATATCCTGGAAGGGGGAGTGGGAGCAGATCAAAATAATGGTTCCTGGGGCAAAATATACGGAGAAAAATATCAATCTAGAAGAGAAAGCTTGCTTGCTAACTTTTTGTTCGTTTGGCTTTGGATCGTTTTTTTTTTTTAATCACTCGTTTATTGTGATAATCAAAATGTAAATTCTCTTTGCACGCGCCATCATTACGTCAACAGCTCATGCTAGTTCTGTGTTTCTATCACGTTATGGAAGTATGGCTTTGATAGCAAGCTTTTACTGTTTCTTACAAGGTGTTTCCTAATATCTTGTGGGCCAGGTAGCCGACCAGTGGGTCTTTGACCTGAGAACCCACTTTTATCTGGAACACTGTTAATATCTTGCAGGTGAGTTTTACTGAAGAAAAAATGGCTGCTCTGGACACAGGAATTCAATAAGTAACGGTTTTTATTACGTTAAGTATCTAAGTGTCAAGTGTAAGCTCTGACACTGACCTCGTCAGCGAGCAATGAGAGCTCATTCTTGTCGGCAGCATCGTAATCATACAATACTTTAGCCTTCCTGGTCAGTGATGGCCGAGGAATAGTGTTAGGGTCCAACCCACTAGAGGTGTCAGCAGGTGGCGGTGCAGAGGGAGTTACAAGGGGTGAGGCTGCTGCTTCACCTGGGGGACTAAAATAATTCTCCATATCAGACTTTTTCAATTTAAGGGGGCAAAAAAATAATTCTCTACGTCAGGCTTTTTCTTCCATTAGGAAATAATTAAAATAATCATCCACATCACTGAGCAGACTTTTCATTTTTTATCAGGAAACCTAAATAATTCTCAATAAAAACGCCTCTTTTTAGGAGAAAAAAACAATGCTCCTGATCAGGCAGTTCTTTTTTAGGGGAGTAAAATCACATCAGACTATCAGATGGTGGGCAAGGATTTGGTGCAACAATCATCACCAAGTCTAGTGTGCTAGTTAAGGGCAAGAATAGCCCCAATGAGTTGTACTTTAGTACCCATGAAAGCCATAAGACTGACCAGGAGACACAAGAACCCTACTGATTTTTAGGTCTAAAAAAGAGTAGCAAAAGACAGTGCTCAGAAATTTGTCATGTCACCTTGTTGCTGCGTTGAGTTACAGGCAAAAACCTACCCAGCAAGCAAAGAAGTTAATGTCGGCTAGCCTGGGGCTAGTGGATTTTGCAGTCAGGCTAGTGGACTTAATCTTTCACTTGCCCAACAGGCAAGTGAAGCATCATAAGCATTGTACTTATGAAAATTTTTTTTTTTTTTTTTTTTTTTTGGGGGGGGGGGGGGGGGGGCTAGCAAAAATGATGTTCGGTCTAGTACACACTGGCTACAGCTTGCCCAAAAGACAAGTTGGAAAATTCAATTTCTTTGCACCCTGCCTACCAAAACCACAGCCTCATTCAATATTGAGTTAAAACTTTGAAAGAGGAAATAAAAAGATATTGTACCTGGCCAGTTGCTTCTGTAGTTCTGTCATGTATGCATGACACTGTGCATAGTACTGAGCCTGAGCCTCAACAAAATTCATAAGTGCTCTGTGATGATTTGCCTGAAAAACAAACAACAATGCTAATTTACTATTGACCAGCATCTATTTAACTCTTGACTGTATGGCTAGCTGAGACATGCATTTGTACATTCAGTCACAAACTGCAGTCAGATATTGTTGATCCACCCCTGTTAGGGTACCTTGTAGGTAAGAGACGGCGAGCATGTACTTACATGAGCAGTGCTTATCCCATCCAAAAGAAGCTTTGTGACTTCATACTGTCTGTCAAACTCTCCTTGACTAACACGCAAATCGGCCTCAGCCTAAAATGAAGCTTTAATATCAGTAGTGATTGAATTTAAATTGAAAAGGCAACTTTATTTACCCCCTACTGAAAATAATGAGCTTAAATTGGCTGTTGTAGTTGGGAAATAGGACTTTGGAATTTCTTTAGTTTATCAATCAGAAAATTGCACCGGTAGGATTGGTTAAGTTGGCTTAACGCTATGCAAGGATATGTTTTGTTACTTAAATAGAACTATTCTATTTCTTGGTTGAAAATCACAGCCTTGATCAAATTCATCTTGGAGATGGATTTCTGGTGGTTAAGGTACATGTATAGGTGTACTTGTTTTCTAGATTGGTCAAGGAACACATTACAAAGTTAACTAAACTAGGTTGTTATGGAAGAACTATTAACAGTGTTCATTCATGCATTAAATTTCATGACTTAAAACACCAGATTCAGCATGTCATGTTAATTAATCCTTGGTCACAACAAAATGCAACAACACAGGAGGGCTGTGTGTGACCATGACATGCATTTGAACAATACACAACAACAAAAACTGATGGCTACACTTCATTTTTCCTTGGTTTTAGTTGAATCCCCATCCCTATTTACAACATGCAGATCTAGAAGCCTTCAGGTACATTGTAATTCTAATCCGTTGGATTGAACATTCTGGGTTCAAGCCCTCTGAGGCCACTGTATTGTGTTCTTGGGCAAGACACTTAACTCTCCAGTGCCTCTCTCCACCCAGGTGTATAAATAGGTACTGGCAAACTTAGGGTGCGTTCGTTTGGAATCAATCCGGCATAAGAATAATATTGGAATATTGCGAGTTAGCGTTCGTTTGGCTGTTCTTCCTATTCCCCAATACTTGGATTTCCATTTTGGATATTCTGCTCCCAGGAGCAGAATAGCCAGAATATATTCCGGAATGTATTCTTATTCCAGAACAGTCCCAAACGAACGCGCCCTTTAATGCTGGGGGTAACCCCGACAAATGACTTCATGTTCATGTGGCATCCCATCCAGGGGGGAGTAAAAAAAGTTCCTTGTTTCTCAATGTGACATAAACGTTATGAAATAATCATACCGGTATATGTGAAGTGCGGATGAGATGTAAAGTGAAGAAGCGATCAGGATCATTTCTTCACTTAAGATATAGAAACTGGGATAAACTTTGGCAAGAAGGGGCACTTGGTCTGTTGCAGACAAAAAAGGCTAAATTTTTTGTATATGCAGTCCTGGTCTGTGAACCATCAGAATGTGTATGGTTAATGCTTGATGGAGTTATGCAATAAAGGAGACAAAGAATACATGCAGGATAAGAATAACCCAATTAGGAGCTCTGAAAAGGTCACATCAAAGTCAAGCTCTGGTACTTCAGGGTTTAAGATGGAAGATGAAAACAGAAAGATGCTTGATAGATAGCAGCCATGCTGAATTTGGAGAGCAAAACACTCACCTCATCCAACTCAGTGATTACAACCATGTTCCGTGAAGAATACATCTAAAGTCAGGCAAGAGTTATGAAGCACACACACATGTAAGGAATACAAGAAGACACAGGAAAAGAACTTAATCTGCCATTTTATAAAGATTTATACTTTAATTATAGACAGTAAGGAGTTATTTTTAAATGTTTGTTTGAAAGTTGTTTATATTTAAACAAAGAATTCATACAGCCAAGAGAACGCTGTTTTTAAAACATTCAGGGATATACAGTAAGCCTTTAGTGAAAACAGTTTACGGACTATGTTTTAAGAGATCTGGGGCTTTGTTTGTGTAAAGGCTGTACAAATTGATCACAAGCATGAACAAATTAGCTGTCAATAACATGATCAGAATGAAATATAATTAGCCTCTCATCTTTTTTATTGCAAAATTATAATTTATATAAAATTTTGTCTCTTCTGGTCATGCATCCAGGTTTCAAAATGTATTGTACAGTTTGATTAAGTAAGTAATTATTTGCTTGACAAGTGTTTTGTAAAATTCATACAGCCAGGAATTAAGGATTGATTTCTCTAAAAAGAATTTTTTTAAATTAAAATAACTTCTTAGCGATTTTTACTTTTAATTCTTGATAATTTATTTTTCCTGCTTTATTTACAATGGGAAACAATGGTAAAAACTCTTCAAACTCTGAATTATCAAAACCAAAGAATTTAAATAAAACTGTTGGAATGAACAGATTGGTTAGTAGTTAGCATTTAACAATAAATATATTTATATAATTAGTCAATACATGATTGGTTATCAGAGTGGACCAACCTCTTATTAGTTCTGGCAGTCACCAGTACAGTGATTACTCTGTGAAACAGTCAGGGCTTCTGATATTATGCGATGTTGTGATTTCGCATAATTGACCTCGAATCGCAACTTTTCACATAATTGATCAAAAATCGCATTATTTCGCACAAAATCGCACAATTTGAGAAAAGATAAAGGAAATATTCGCTTTAACTAAGTTTTAAGACAACTTCAAGGTTGTTTCAAGGTGGTTTACCTGTCAAAAAACCTTGGAAAACCTCTGACGTGGTTGCCAAACGAACAAAATTTACTTCGGGCAGGCAACTTCCTTTTCCAGTTTCAACTTAGCCATAACAACATTTACACAGATAAATTTGCTTTGATTCTATCTTTGCTTTCTTGTATTGTACTGAAATTTACAAGGCAAAATGGCTGAATTCAGAATGATTAAATCCTTCCATGAAGTCAAAAACATCGTAAAGTGTTCGATCGTTCGACACCGTACGTTAACATGTGCGCCTTCATTAATTCAGTCAGCGGTATCTTGTCACACTTCATATAATTATAGTGTCACCAAAAGGGGTCAACGTTCTATAATGTCATGTAGTGTACACGGAAAGCCATTTGACATTGGAATAAACGCAAATAAGGTGAAAATAACGCCTGATCGCAGGTTAATTTCATTCTAATACAGATATGTATTGTTCCTTTATGCTCTTATTCTTTTTGAAATGCAGGGAATGGATTTTTATCTCTTGAAACCTTGTAAAACAAGCTCAGATATAAAAATAGCATAATTTGCCGCATAATAGTACTTTCTTGCCGCATAATCTGCCGTACAAATTCCGCATAATTTCTGCTTTTTTGCCGCACCCTATCAGAAGGCCTGAACAGTGCAATCATAACTAATGTGCAGTGTCTAATGACAACGTTTAAATGGTGTATCAGGTTAAAAATAACAATTTACAGTGTTTGAAATGTTAATAATTATTATTAAAAAATAATGTGCCAGGTTACAAGACGTGAACACAATAGCTTAATTGAATAAAAAATTGGTCAAGACTCAAAGATGACTGCAGGAGTACCCTGCTAAGTCTTTATGTAAGCAAGCAAGTAAAGATTCTTAGAACAAGTGTAAAGTGCATGATTGAATAAATGTGACCAATAGAATGGTTACAAATGTCACCTTTTCTGCTTTATCGTCAGGAAGAAAGAGACCTTTTGTCAAGCATTTGAATGTGACCTGTTCAGACAAGAACTCAAGATGTTACATGTATGTACAGCAGTGATTAATCAGAGTCTCAGATGGTGATTAAAGAAAAGCCAAATCTGTCAATACCATTACTGAGCAGTGATGTGGTGCCGAGAAAGCAATGTTCAAAGCGATGTGCTTAAAATTTCACTTGTAGTCTCCTTGCACTCATTCTTGTACTTACTTGTTGGATCTTCTCAGGGCTCTGTGCCTTTCTTACTTTAGTTTTACAAGCATCCAGGTCTAGTCTTTTAGCCAAGAGAGTTCTGCGTTCTTTCTAGAGATAACGAGAAATTTGTACCCTTAATATGGAAATGAACACAACAGTACTTTAGATCATTCTGCTGTTGGTGATGTACATAACAGTCACAGAAGATAATACCACACTGACAGGAAGCGGTCATCATAAATTCAATGGCAACAGTTTGCCCTCCCACCGTATACCTGCTAAAACAGGCAAATACAACTTCAGTTGCCTCCTACACGCTGCCTCCAACTCTTTCACCGAACCGCTTCGCTATTTTTCACTTTCACCTAAATGGTGTCAAAATTAATTTCATTGCCAATACTTACTGTTATTGTCTTCATGTCACCTTCCAAAAAGGATTTCAGCTGATGGAGAAAGTGTGTCATAGACTTGGCCTTTAAATCTCTCTCTGCTTGGCCAAGCTTTTTCTCTGTTGTTCCAACTTTAACCAATGCACTTCCTAAACAACGTTAAATTTTATAAAAATTGATAATTCTGATTCAAACAACAACAAATAAACATTCAAACTAAAAATAATAACTTTGCCTCCTAATAAAAACTTTTATACATTCAGTCGAACAACTAACCATAATTTGTTCCAGGACCAAAATCATTTCCAGCTTCAATCATAGACTGGCCAAGTGCTTCACTCTCTGTCAGACGAGGAGGTTTTGGCTTGTCCAATTTTTGATACACAAATTCCTCAGCTCTCATTCCTGTACAATGCAAGAAAAAAACATAATTTAGGTACAAGTGGTCACCACATTCCTATATACATGTACTGGTAATAGACAAAACTTGTATAGAAATGGTTAGAACTCTGGAAACCAGCTGGTACTTATTTATACATGGCCGTAGGCAGGTTGGATATGAGGGGTTTGCCCGCACCTCTGCACCCCCTACGGGCCACAAGGGTCCACCTAATCAGGGACTAAGGGTTAAAATGGCTCTCATTATGCAGGAAATGAGGACTTCAATAACTATATTTTTTACAATTTCCTGAGGGAGAATATCCCTGGACCCCATTAGATGCTCATGCCTTCAGTGTTTGAACCCTCCCATGCAAAATCCTGCCTATAGCCCTATTATAGACCAGGGCCGGGTAGTTCGAAAGCCGATTAACACAAACTTAGGATTTAATGTTGGAATAAGGTTCAATTTCTCTTGTATAAAAGAGTATTTATTGCCTTTACTTAATGGAGTTTGAGATTAGTCTACATCAAAACTAGAGGACAGAAAATATAAAGGAAACCTCACTGTCCAGCAGTGTAAACAGGGGCACTGTGACAGTTAAGGGTTGAGGATTAAGAACAACATATTAAGAACACAAAAGTAAGGGAAATAGCCAGGGTTTTATATGAATTGGCCAAAAGATCTCAAGTCTGGTAAGCTAACCACTATAAAAGGTTACAAGTTTGTCAGTATTAAGGTGAATACAACTGTATTGTCTATTAACAGTTGTGTTCAAGCAAAATTTATCACTGCTGGTTTCACACATAGAATCCCACTGTGTAATGTACTCAGTTAGATGTTGATGAATTCTCCCATTCCGATAATATATTTCTCTTATTCATTATCACTGCATGTTGCCATTTTAATGAAAAATTTCTGTTACCTAGCACACTTTTATTTGACAAACCTTGTTTACTTTCTATTACCACATAATCACAGTTTTTGTCTGTATTTTTTTACAATGCATTTCGATCAATATCAAACCTGGAAGAGTTTTTACTTTTCTCTCCTATGAGAACTGTACTAAAACCTGTATTCCCAATAATAGACCTTTCTAGAAGAAACACGTATAATTTTGTTCGATTTTATTTGTGTGTTTAAAATCCCTCAAGAAATAACTTTCATTTTTTCAAGACGCTCTTGTCTCTGTGGATACCCATCTAGTGAAAGAGAAAAAGCTTAGTGACATTTGAAATGAGTTGAAACATAAATATTATTTTCAAAATTTAGGTATATATACCTCAAGAGGTTGTCTCTGAAATTTTTCCCGAAAACTACCATTTTCTATTCGGCAAGGTGCAGTAGAAAAAAAAAATGCTGTTCTATTTGACACTGGAAATTATTCTGGATTTTAAACCAGAATTTTGATTGAATGGTCCATGAAAATCTATCATCTGATTTTTCTTGCTGTACAGAAAAATACACGGCTAAAACAGAGTATGTTTTAAGACATTTGCTCAACAAGCAAACAAATTAGGAATAAATAGGTGACAGAGGGACTTCAGTTTGACTAACAACCTTTCAACCACAACAAGATAAAACCCAAATTCAGGATTACAAGCTAAACACAATTCGCAATAAATCCGCTTGCGTGATTTCTATATCTGCAACAGCTTGTTCCGGTTTCACTTTGTACAGTGTACCTCGAGAATTTTGCAAGTAGCACACAAGTTATCTTTATACAGGAACGCTATAAAACAACGCCTATTTTGATGTTTGAATTAACATTCACTTTCGGAACAAACATATTAGCATAAGCTTGACGTTCTCTATTTTTATAATTTCGTTTTTAAAAAAATCTTCGAAGAAACCGCAAAAATTCTTACGAAGGTAACGTAGCTAAAATAGGAACTCTGGCTGAAGTAAAGTTAGCTCGACAACGGTATAAACAAGTCTAATGGCATTTCCCACATAAAGATTTTATGACATAAATATATTCATCAAATGCCGTCTATCTCCACCACGAAGCTAGTCTGCAAATTAAAGGGGGATTTTCTTGGAAATAACTTTAGGAAGAAGTTACAAAGGTCGTCCATACTTCTTGAGCCAAACTTTACTTAGGCTAAAACATACATTATTGGCAAATATTAAGACATAAACCTGGGTTAGGCTGGAGCAATGCTTCCGTTTGCCTTAGCAGGCGTTCCGTCCAGTATTTAGTGCGATCTGCCTTCTCAACCAGAGACTCAAATCGTGCGTCAAAAACTGTCTTCTCGGATGTGCCAAGTTGCTCCTCTGTGTACTAACAGGAGAAAGACCGAATGAGAAAACTGATAGCACAATATTAGGCATTAGGATATAAAGAGTCGAACCTGCTTGGCCCTTGAGAAGAAGGTTGCCGTTTGGGAACCAAATTTCTTCATTGAATCTGCCATGTTGTTGATGTTTACTGAACGAAAGTAATCCATATTGAAGCAGGTGCGCAGTGAAAGAGCGAATCGTTCCACTTCTGCGCATCACGAACGCCTCCTCTCGGCTCCAGACTCCTTTCGATTTCTTACAGGACAAATTTTCTCGAAATATAAAAGAAAAAATCCTTTTAATCGCCATAGTATTGTTTGACAAGAAAAGTACATAATACTTCCTTTTGGAACTTAAAATTTTGCTTGCAAACAAAATTCTAATTCATCATAATTTTTTTTCTAGGAATTTATTGCATGCATAAAGCCAATTTATCGTCCCACAATTTATCATCGGCCTGCTTTGAGATGTCATAGCCAGGACGTGCAAGAATTTTTCCATAAATTCATCTCTCTGTATAAATATTTCCGAAATAAAAAAAATCCAAAGTACAAATATTTGGAAAAAATAGACGGCAAACTGATCCTGACGGCTAAAGCGGTCGAAAATAAACAAAGTGGATAAAAAGAAAAAAAACTAGAATATATAGAAAAAAACTTTGCCCTATATTTCGGTTTGCAAAACAAACCTTCCTCAGGGGCTGGGCGAAGCCCCTGAGAAAAAACTTTGCCCTATATTTCGGTTTGCAAAACAAACCTTCCTCAGGGGCTGGGCGAAGCCCCTGAGGAAGGTTTCTTTTGCAAACCGAAATATAGGGCAAAGTTTTTTCTATATATTCTAGTTTTTTTCTTTTTATCCACTTTGTTTATTTTCGACCGCTTTAGCCGTCAGGATCAGTTTGCCGTCTATATTTTCCGTTTTAACTAAGTTACTGATCCAGGTCTTCAATAGATCCGGCACCACTCATCGGTTTGTCGCTGTGATATTGCAGTATCTTATAATATTTGGAAACCTCTCTTTGCAAATTTGCACTGTAAGTATGGATAACGAAAGCGAGGCTTGTAGATTTCAAAGACTTCTGGGCCAATCAGCTTGCACGTTCAGCGTCTGGCTTCAAAGCAACGGCTTGGGTTTTGTGAAGAGTTTTGAGCTGTTGTTTTGATCTTTAATCCACAATTTCTGCAAATTTTTTAGCCTTATGGATTGCTACAGAGAATGATTGACTTGAATTTGTAAAGGAAAGGTTTGTATTACTTCGATATTCCCATTTTGTTTTCTAACCGCGGAGGCAAAGTTCTTGTTTCGGCGCCAAATTCGAGTGTCACGACACTGCGGTGTTGTGTTTCACAGATCGATGTAGTTTACACTGTTCATTTCAACTCAAGGTTTTATTAGTCTTTCTTCACTGCCAATGTGTAAGGAGCTTATTCATAAAATAAGAGGAAATATTTCATTAGAATAACGTGTTGTGATGATAATTTCGATGTAATTGTAAGAGAATAAGCTCTTTTGTAATTTGTACACTCTTGGGGTCTTGCATATTTTCTTGCATGCTTGTTGTGTGAGGGGATTCCACAAACTTGCATAGATTGCAGTCGGACTGTAAGTGTTTGATTCGAGATTTCTTTGTACTTTGCCGTTTGCTGTACTGTTTTTAAATACAGTATACGTGTAGCCTGCTAACTTGTTTCTAAATAGTTATCGAGTTCAATTATTTTAGACTTATCAAATAGCTCCTTCGATACTTCGTTTACTCTTTTAAAGGAGTAATCTTTTAATAACATAAGCTTAAGCTACTCAAATACTGCTTCAGTGTTTGTTGTTGTTTTTTTGTTAGACGTTCCACATGTAAGCTGATTGCCCAGTTGATTAATTTTCCATCTCCTGGCATAGTATCAGCTCTTTATTTGTGAGTTGTGTGTCAATTTGTCCACATAAGAGATTAGATTTTATTAGATCTCAGAAAGACAGATTTCTGAATGAACACTCTAGCGAAGTAAAGAATGAGAAGCCAGAAGATTAAAAAACGGCAAGATGCAAGAGGACAGAAAGTGAAGAAGGCATAAAAAATTTTATACATCAACAAAAATTGATCACATCCTTGAGAGATCTAAATCCTATCAAGAATGGTAGTGGTTTACAAGCTCTTCATGCACTCAGTTCTCCTTGTTTGAGGACATCTGAGATACAACCCAAACAATTCCACACTTATGACGTAGCCCTGCTGATCATGAAATCCATGTGCATTGGTTGTTGTAAACTTGCGTGTTAAAATTCTAATGCACAATAACCATTCAGTGGCACAACGTGTGTCTCACAAAAGCACTCTCAGAACAAAATATACCTTGCTGTATTGCAGACATCTCTCAGGTAGAGAAGAATTAGCTTGTAAAGAGAGATCATCATCATCATCATCTTTACGCAGTTAGTAAAGCCAATTAGGCATCACACTATAAACTACAAGAGACTAACCCTAAGATGACTATGGTAACAATGCTAAGTGAAATACAACTTAGGGAGTAATCTGTATCCACTTAGTATTGCTATAATTTTATTAATTTCCCCCAAGGACAGTTCTTGACCGGCACACTGATGATGACAACAGATGGCCGTAAGTCTCCAGTTCATGTGCATGTGGACAGAGAAACACCAGTTCATGTGCATCTTAAGAAAAAGAAAAAGGGAAAAGCTGGAGTTCCCACAGCAGTTGAGGTATGTAACATCCTATGCGAAAATAATGACTAAATGAGAGATGGAAAATAATGGCCCAGCTCACCACAAGTCTCTCATAGTTCTCAGTTGGTTAGTCAGTGCCCAACCGGTATCAAGGAGTCCATACGGTAGGTTCATTTCCCATGAAGTTTTCTTTGTCCCAGGCTCAAATAACACTTCTTATTATTCAACACATGCGCGCACTGCCCATATATGGTCAAAATGTTAACGTTATCTGTCATCCGTACATAACATATATCCTGCGATATACGTAGGTTGCGAAGATTCGTCCGAAATCTTGTAAAGCGCGGCATAATTACAGTTTTTCTATCTGAAAAATGTGTTTCGTTGACAATTTGTTGAATAATAAAACAATTATCCTGCTCAATCTTGCGGAATATCGTCTGATTTTAGCCAACTCGGCCTACTGCCTCGTCGGCTAAGTATCAGGCGATATTCCACGCGATTTCGCAGGATAATTGTTAAATATTCTCTCCTAAAATAATAACTGACACTGTCACAAAGTAATGGTTGTTGCACCTGGCTTTCAGCAACCATCAGGGCTTCGGCAGGTATCCCCCCTCCTCCCCAAGGATGGGACAGAATACCATATCAAAGTAAATGTAGAGTGATGTGCTTACTTTTTGGAAAATAACTTGTGTAAACATTAGGCTTGGAGGTGAATTTCTTTTGAACAACTGACGTAATGGCACACATACAAATGTACACAAATTAGACTTCTTTTTTTACCAATCAACATGAATATAATATCTGTCTATGGGGAGCCGAGAGAAGACAAATGGTCAGAAGTGATCACAACGATCATCAGCTTGATAATAATTATACCTTCAGATTTTCTTACTAGAATAAAAAGAAATGTGGCAGGAATGTACATGTCACAGTAGCTAAGAAAACACTAAGCCAGCTCGTCAACAAGCCCAGCTGGCTTTTCTGGCCTTGGCAGCTCTAAAAAATTACCTAAGTGTCTGCTTCCATGTGAAATTTCAGCCAGATTTTAAGTCCTGTGAAATTAGCCGGCAGTGGAAATTCATATATTGTGAGCTTGCAAACCAACATGAAAAATAATAAAAAAATAAAAATAATAATTCATCATCAGAGAGGTAAACTCTGATATGCCTATCTATATATTAAACAGAACAAATGTCGGAAAAAAATCAGATGCCCCGAGCGGGATTCGAACCCACGAGACCCCGATCTCATGGAAGGTGCTCTAACCACTGAGCTACCGAGGCAACCACAGCGGAGTGGGTCGAATATTTGCTACAAAGGAAACATCGAACCACACCCAACTGTGTTCGAAATATGCCGTATTACGTACAAAAATAATAATAATACCGGTATTTATTGATGTTATAATAATTTATGTTTGCAATTTATTCTTTCAGCAACGACTGAAGAGCAAGAGACTGGGCAGTTTAGCAAAATCTACTGTAAGTTATATTTTTCAACATTTGTAACTAGTCCTGAGTAAACTGTGATTGTAAACTGAACTACACATCACAGAACACTCAAGTACAGAAATCGTCCAAGTTTGTGTTGATTAGAATTCTGTGCCTGGATTTTTTCTATTTGCTGCATGTGCACGCCATGCAATATGTACGTTAGTCATGAGTTGTGAAATCAATGTACATGTTAACTAATCTAGTAGCATTTTGAAACATTCTAGGGGCAGAGAAAAGCCATCAAATCTTCTTCTCCACCTTTCATCCCCCCTCCTGGAAAAACATCAAAGAGGCCACTTGCTTGGGAGGTTGGACAAAAATGTTTTCTATTTTTTATATGTATAATTCACTTTTATTAACCATGTCTTTACAAATCTATTATAAACTGATTCAGATATCTGACATTAAGCTCAAAGCAGTATTTTGCTGGAAACTTCAACTGAATACATGTAAAGTTCTATAGCTTTCAGTGGCTTCAGGTCTTGAATTGAACATTCCATGTACTGGGTAGGTAATGGTTTTCAGATTGCTGCTTAGTGTTTCAAAGAATGGAGTGTAAAAATGTGATCATAAATCTATTTTGTGTACATGCAAACTCTGAAATTCTTTTTTCTTTTGGAAAGTGTTCTTTACTTGTGTTGGTTTCTGTTCATACAGGGAGCTTCACATCGTTTGGAAGTCAGCCCTCCTAGAGGTGGAACTCTAAGAATGGAAGACCTTTCAACTTCAGAGGTCAGCAAAATGTTATCCTTATTTTTGGATAAAATAATTTGGTCCACCCACCTGGTCAATATACATGACCATGACTTGTATACAAATTAGCTGTACTTAGTGGTTGAAGTCACTTTGTAATCTCTTTTTTCAAAATTAAACTCATCAACAATAGACCAGCATGGGGGAGGTGCCTGAGAGATTGACAGAGCCAAGAACTGCATGGAGCATCCAACTGCAAGTGCATCTGGTAACCATGACAACCCTCTGAGTGGCATCCACCCAGGCACCATCATACTGCTTATTAGTTGACAACTAACTAAAATTACCATATACTTACCATGGGATGGGCAGCAGAAAACTTGAGAACCTGTGTGTACGGCAACGCAAGTGAAATGACCTGACCTCAACAGGGGAGCTGTGAAATCCCGCAGCCCCTGCAAGGTTAAGCGACCACCCGCAATACTTAGAAGGAAAACAGCTGGTCTCGAGTTAACTTTGAATTTTATTTAACCACAATTTTAATTTCGTAAATAGGAAGAGGAAGTTCATGGAAAAATAAGAACATACGAGAAAAAGATTGGCAGTTTGATGTCAGAAGTTGGATCTCTGAAAACAGAGGTATGTTGCATAAGAATTACCAGTGGGTATAAAATTTGGGCCTTTAAAACAATGTGTAGTTCCATTAATTTTACATACCTCCCCCATGGAAGGGATTTTTCCATTTTCTTAAAGTTTTTGACTTTCCCCAAGAATTTCCAATTCCTTCTGTGGGGGGGGGGGGGGGAATATGGACATTTTCTGGAGCCACACAATGTATCTTGAATTCATAGCTATTAAATTTCTTTATTCTCCAGATGGAGGTGCGCAGGGCAAGACAAGCTGTAGAAAAGAGAGACGAACAACTGAATGCTTCAAGAAGAATTCTTGAAGTTCAGGAAGATGAACTTCTCGTAAGCGATCATCTTAATTTTTTTGTCCCAATAATTTGCTTGCCGGTAGTTATTGAGTGCACTCCGTTTGATAAAGTTAATTGTATTGTTAATTTATAGGGTTACAAGCAAGAGTTAAAAGCCACTGTAAAGGAAAATGAGGCCCTGCGTCATTCGGTAGAGAAATGGAGAGAGGATGCCAATGTGACAAGGTACAAAATAGTTCGCAAGCAGCCTTATTACAATGCATTTGATAAGGGCTCCTGGAAAAGCATGCATGCTACAAGATACAGTGTATGTACATTTCAGATCTGAAGAGCCTGAAAGACTAAGGGTTGCTTAGTTGTTCAACCAACTCAATTAATTGCTAACAATCACTTTATTAATGATCTGCACAAAATTTCAGTTGGTTACTATCAACAATTTAGTGGCCTGTTGATACCTGAATTGAAAGGGTTTCAATTTCAATCCACCAAGGGTAAAATTGAACCACAACTGAACAAAAACCAGTCCAAGCCACATCCCAGATCTGTATAGTTCCATGTCTGCATCATCTATAGACTGCTCATCGATCAAAATCATCTGTATCTCAGACATCCTTCTTGAGTACATGGGTGAAAACATCTGTCAAACTAACTCACTTTAACAAAGTGTGTGACAAATATTTAGAGGACATTTGTTTTGTTTGGTTATCTCTTGTAGGACAGAGGTGGGAAAGTTAGCAGGGGAGAGGGCAGGATTGTTAAAGAAACTCGTAGAGGTGGAAATGGATGGCAAGGCTGCTGGCGACCAAATGATAAAACTTAGAGACACAGTTAGAAGATTAAAAGAGGTACCTAAGTCTTGCTATATAAATTATAATGTATATAGCTTCAGTGTTCGACATCTGCGCTAGACTGGTATCCTGAAGGTCGATTTACACTGTCGTAAAATTTCAAGTACGTTAAATAGTGGGCGTGAAATTAACTGTCTTTTTCCCGTTGACCAGTACAGTAATTAAGTATGCTTCTACTCTAAACATTTCTCATTATTTTCCAGGACAAACGAATGTCCGCGGCTGACACTACATTGCTGACCAGACAGAGAGAAATGTTACTTCAAAAGTTGGACGAGTTTGAAAGAACTAATAAAGCATTACGAAGACTGCTCAGAGAACAACAGGCAACAGAGGTACCCTGAATGAAGCCTGAATGAAAGACGTTGGACAATGTGATCATTTTGCTGTAATAGTTAACTGCAGTAACCAAGTTTTGTTTTTCTCCAGGAAGAACACGATCACCTAAGAAAGCAACAAGAAGTTCTGCTTAAGAGACTCACACAATCTGACACAACAAATGAGGTAAAACTAAATGTTTGGTTTTAGGGGAAAGGGGTGTCTTAACCAAGAGGAGTGGCATAGCATTTTCTCCATTCAATTTGCTGGCCATATGGTATCTTGCTTTGGCCCCAACAAAGGTCATGCAACTCCAATAACTGCCTAATATCTTTTGCAGTGGAGCTTTATCTGACAGTCAATTTTAGAAGAATATATACCAACCCATGAACATTTTAACAATGTTAGACAGTTTGTAGCCCGTTATCATCAGTAGTTTTCAGCAAGCTCTCCGTCTCTTTTTAGCGTTTACAGGTCGAGGTGTCGGAAAGAGACAGACAGATAGAAACTTTACTGACCCAAGTGGAAGCTGATAAGGTTTGTGTTTTGATTGTATACTTAACTAAATAATTCCGATCTAAGAAACCTAATGTATTGTTAGTCCTCCTGGATGATTTCCTTCTCCACTGCAGGTGACATCTGACAAATGAGCTTAGTTATAATAACTAAGCTCATTTGTCAGATTTCTAACAGTTCGCTAATACCCATTTATATTTTTGGTGAGAAGAGCTTTGCCAGGTGTGCTTTTGATATGGTTGGGTCGTCTTCGAAAAATCTTGTCACTCCCAGGATGGAAATCTCACACTATTTATTCAGAAAAAGTTGGCAGATATAAAAATGTAACTTAGATTAATTTGATGATTTTTGTTCTGACGAGCTTGTAATCCACTTCACTGACCACCAACCTTGATCCTGTAAAAATAATTGTCAAATATTCTTTTCAAATTCTTTAAAATTTTCGTTAAACTTAATTTCTTTGAAGACATACTAATTTTCTCAACGCTAAGTTAGTTATTCGTACTTATGTGATCGTTGTAAAGCTAAGGAGTCATCTTCTGTGATGTTTCGATGTTTTTTTGAACCAAACGCCGGCGAAAAGCACCAAAATCGTGAAATCCCTTTAAAAAGGCCTTTTATCATTTTAGGATCAGGCGGTGGCATTTGAAGAACTCAAGAAGACCATGGAAACAACGCGGGCTCACCTTCAGAACCAACTCCGCTCCAAGGAGATGGAGAACGGCAGGCTGTCAGTACAGATAAGAGTAAGGAATAGTTAAACGACAAAACCCTTTATTAGACAAGTCTGTCGGACGAAGAACTTGAATTTGTCTGACTTAAGTTTTTAACAGACAACTGAGTTTAAAACTAGAGCAACTACAGGGCCAATCCACCAGAGAGACATGGAAATGCACCCGAACAATCAGGGTGTAGATGGAGATGTCGTAGTTCCAGCGGCTTTTTCCAGGCCTTGCTCAGAAATAAGTTGTTTCTGTGACGTCAGTTGGCCGCGGCCAAAAACGAAGTCCTAAGAAAAAGGTAAATCGGCGAGGCAAGAAACCTGCTGCTCTTCTAAATTTTAGAGTAAAAAATCTTCGAGTTCTTTAATAAATGAAGATTTCCCCAAACGGCACTTGTTACTCCCACTTTAAAGGACCCTGGTCAGCCGCCGCCATTTTCGATGCCATCGAAATTTTATATGAATATTGTATGGTGATGCAAACTCTTATTGCATTGTTTATTGCAATGCTCTTATTGCAGTTGTGTTACTGGAAGTCTGTTTAATTACCTTTAACCGTTTCACCGTAAACTCTTGTTTAGACACGCTCCGCGTAAAATATATTAATGAAACTCTCGTATGTAAACAAAAACAAAGGCGTGGCTGACTAGAGGACTTCCTTTAATATATTTGTGTGTGTTTCTCAAAGTTACGTTGTCTTGATGAGAGCAAGAATATTCCAACACATTCATAAAGTATTCGTTAAATCTTTTGTGGCATCGCCAGTGTAACACTCGTTTCAGATGCTTGTAACCTGCTACTGCTCCACATATCAATATTGTTCTCTTACCACCCATCTTTAGAGCCTTGAGGATCAGTATGAACAAGGAAGACTGGAATTGGAACATATGCAAGGATTAATCGCAGCACAAAGGGTAACACTTATACGTACACCTGTATTCCATTGCTGTTTCAGTTTTAGAGTTATCGGACCTCAACCACAATATAACGAACGAACCCTTTGGAAGGGGCTACCGTAGAATTCCGGTAATAACCCCCCCCCCCCCCTATAAGCCCCCTTGTCTACCTGGAAACAAAAAAATACATCTAGTTATAAGTCCCCCGGATATAAGCCCACCTCTGCTGGATGACAGTACTGAACAGGGCTAAATGTTGCTTTGTTATGACTTTTTAACTTAAAAACGTATTTTGAGAAACATTGCCATGGCTCGTTTCGAATCAGTTTTTTTTATTCCGCTTATAAGCCCTCCCGGATATAAGCCCCTCCGCTTATAAGCCCACTCAAAACCCCTTACTAAGTTGTTTAGGCCCAGGGCTTATAACCGGAATTTTACGGTATTTTAAATATCACGTAACGAGCCCTGATACACCTATTTGTTAATCCCAGTCACGAACTTTACTGTAAATTTTCTGGGGTATGATGAACAGTAGAATTGTGTCCAGGAACAGTAGAGCATGGTGCAGCTACAAGATTTGAATTAACATGACAGTGACCTTCCCTTACTTTTGTACAGGACAAGAACAGCAGAGAAAAAGAAGCTCTCAAAAAAGCGGCAAGGTAAAACTCGTTATTTTGTGTGTAAAGTAGTTGTCTGGTATACAGAGAACTAAACGGCAGACAAATCCAAAGAGTTATGTAAGTCAAGTAATTTATGGCGCTTGATGAGTTCTGCGATAGGTTCTAACAACGTGTTCATTATGCATTAACCAATGAAAAAGAGGAACGGTATCTTTAGCCAATCGATATCAAGACCAAAAGTAATCGTGAGTTAGCTTTCATGACGTTTTCCCGCGTTTGCAACCGGTTGCTTTTGTTGATCATCGAGTTTTGGTTTTGATACTGCTGTAGAGCTGTTTTCAATTGAGTATCGTAAAACCAAAACCAAAGTTATTACTCTGGCCAATCACAAAGGACACAGACAATCCAGTGAACCAATCAAAACTCCAAGCAAATACATGTAGCCGGCACGAAGCGCGGGAAAACGTGCGCGAGCGAGTCACGATTGGTTTTGGTTCTGATTGGCTGAGAAAGTGGCGCGAGATTTTTAAGCCAATCACTAAGCGTAGTAATGCAAAACCAAAGCAAACGCAATTTACATTCGACACTCAAGTGAAAACCGCTCTATCAAGACCAAAATTAATCGTGAGTTAGCTTTCATGACGTTTTCCCGCGTTTGCAACCGGTTGCTTTTGTTGATCATCGAGTTTTGATTTTGATACTGCTGTATTTGTTACTTCACTAAATAACTCACTCTATGATTACTTTAGTTTTGGTTTCAGTCCATGGAAAATAACTTAGGGATTTTTAGTCAACGAAAATTATCAGAAAATCAGTCCTTCGATGTACTGTTGCCATTGCCTTCATCCCGAGACAGGAATGTTGGAAGTCACTAATCTTTAGCGTTTTTTTTTTAAACTTTTATTTTCATTCTTTCAGAATACAAAAGGATCGTGTCAGCGAAAGAGAAAAAGATTTAGAAGACCTGCAAGAGAAGCTTGCCGAACGGGTGAGTTACTCAGTTATTCAGTGCATATCCAAAAGGGACAAAAAAGTGCCAAGACTAGCATTGGCAGATAAACATTTTTGATACTTTTCCTTTTGTTCAGGACATGACACTGAATGAAACAAAGAGAGCAGAAGCAAGTTTAAAAGAAGAGAAAGGCGACGCTGAGCTTGAAATTAGAACATTGAAAAGGTAAATGTGCTAAATGGCAAGAAAACTCTTAAAGTTGAAGCAAACTTGAACGAAAGTCGAGGAAAGTTCATTAGAGTTCAAACTACTCTTACACTTGTTATGGTTTTAGGTTATTTTCAAAGTTAGTCTTGGAGTGTTCTTAAATAATTATTTCAGTTCAAAACGAAAAACATATTCCTTTTTACTGGTTTGCAATACTACCTTGTTGATAGCTTTCTGTGTTTTTTTTCTCGTCACTTGTGCTTGTTGTCTCCTGCGCGGCTTTGTTTGGGCCCGTCATGCATCGCTCCCTCCCCGTTGCGTGACGAAGCCAAACAACTTCTGCGAAGGAGACTATTGTACTTGACAGTAAAATTTATTTATAAGAAGAAGTAGCACTGGTGTGATTAACCGTCGTGTTGTTTATTTCGTTTAGTCGTGTAAGAGAGCTGCACGAGTTAGTGGATACCACAGAGAAAGCAGCCCAGGTAAGCTTTGGTGTGTAGTTTAATACTAAATCTTGAAAACTGGTGTAAAGAGTTCACTTCAACCTTGAATGCTATTGAACTTTTGTCTTGAACTACAGGCCTTAATTTTGTCGTATTCTTTCTGTTTCTATGCATGGTTTTATCGCTATATTATTCTCCGTCTGCTTCACCAAGTTTGTCATTCTCGGTTCTCCCAAATTTCGACAAGGGTGTTGCTAAGCAACATGGCATAATCCGATGGCGTCATGCTGACGTGACGACGCCCGGAGAACTCGTGCTGCTTATGATTGGACAATAGAAATCGGAAATTCTTCGGACACTGCGAGGATTTTCCCGAAACCGGCGCTTGTTTCTCCGACGGGAAGACCGAAGGGATTGTGGGGCTACCGTAAAACAGCGTTTTTTCTTGATTCCAGAGTAACAGCGAGACTCTTGCCACTAAACTGAGCACCAGGACACAGGAAGTCAACACGCTTAGATTGGAAAATGAACAACTTAAGGTAAAACATATAAATACCACCCATCGGAAACCTTGTGTGCTGCAACTGACCTAAGATACCATAAAGCAATGGGCAAACGGCTCTTGATTCTATAGAAGAACATAAATCTCTGCATTCAAATGAAGTTCATGGTTTGAAAAGGGTCCACCTGCGAACACGAGCCAACGGCAAAATATTTGTTTTTTCCTTAAATAGCCAATCACTGAAGTTGTGGGATAAGCCAATCAGAAGGCATGTTATTACAGGCGACGCCAAGCATGGGAAAGCTCGATTTTGCTAAATGACGGTTGGGCATCGTGGGGAATACAGTGACGTTCGGAAGTCACTGTATGATCGCTGATAATATCTAGCGCTTATACTTATAAATTTGTTTAATTATTCTGTGACAGGCCGATATCGCTGCGTTAGAAGAGCGTCTTCATGAAGAGGAACAGCGGGCTGCTAGCAAGGTGAGTGAAACAGTGTTCGCAGACTGCCGTTGCGAACCTTAACAAGTTACAATAAGACACAGCATTACAGAATGAAGGCTTTGAAGCTGAAACGATAATGAGTTGGAATGTCGGAAATATAAGAAAAATAAACTGAACAGATAACTTTCCTATGTTTGCTGTTGTGAAGTCTCTCATGTTAGACTTCGGAAGGAGTATTGTTTTAGCAAGGGTATAGAGCAGTTTTCAATTGAGTGTCGTAAAACCAAAACCAAAGTAATTACTCTGGCCAATCACAAAGGACACAGACAATCCAGTGAACCAATCAAAACTCGAAGCAAATACATGTAGCTGGCACGAAGCGCGGGAAAACGTGCACGAGCGAGTCACGATTGGTTTTGGTTTTACCTCCTGATTGGCTGAGAAAGTGGCGCGAGATTTTTAAGCCAATCACTAAGCGAAGTAATGCAAAACCAAAGCAAACGCAATTAACTTTCGACACTCAAGTGAAAGCCGCTCTAACGCATGGGGCAAGGTTGATAAACACGAACGCCTGCGACACAAAAAAAATTTTTTTTGGCCAGTTGTGTGGGAAGACTGACATGCATCACATTTCCCTAATTACCAGGTAAGAAGGTTTTGCTATTGTTTCAGTGCAAGCTGAAACTTTTTGCTGGTGATGTCCTTGAAGGAATGCTACAATCTTTTTTGTGAGGTGGACCGAAACTGCTCACATCTTCTCTACTTTGCGCATCATTCACATGTTTGGATAGGTCCTTTAGTAAGGTGAAGGACTGGAATGAGTCAAGTCGGCCAAGAGAGTGGGGCGAGGCTCTATTCTCTCCTCCTCTCAAACGATCAGAACTTTCCTTACATTCTTTGGCCTCATGTTATGTATCCATGTCGTTATGTTGAATTGCAGTGAAGTAACCTTAGTTAGAGAGTATAGATAGTCGAGCTAGTAGGGAAGATGGTATAGTTGATATGTACATGAGTAGGTAGCTCTCGTGTCTTAGGTCAAAGGAGTAGAATCAACGATAAAAGATATGGCAGCAAACATGAAGCAATACAATGAACTTGTGGAGGAATACAAGACAAAGGTAATGTTATACTTTTGTATTTTTATCTTGCATTTGAGGCGGATCTCATTTATGGCGTAATGAAGCCGTGTCGTAACAGCACATCTTAAAACCATCCTTGTTTCGTTTACAGGTACACTGTTATTTTAAGGTTTCTTTACATAAGAAGGCAAATTCTCTCCGTCGCCTAAATGATAAGACACAGCCCATCTCAATCTAAATTATTCAGGTTGTCGCTTCACTTCTTTTGGATACTTTTAAATTCTAGCTAGGGACATCTCCAGAAAAAGGATATTGTTCTCTAGAATAAGGATCACTTACACAATAACAGTTTTCATGGAAAGGGCACCTTCTGGTGTGGTTTCAAATGCGATAACAGTTCCATAAAGAGTATCCAACGTTTAATTTGGCAAATGGCATTCTTTCAAAGGAACTCCATCCATGTGTTCCTGCCTCTCATTTGAAACTTCAGGGTTTTACAGTTGTTTAAACACCTTGTGTTTTTTACTGTCCTGTCAGGTGAACACGTCAGAAACAGAAATAAATCAGCTTCACAGTAGTGTCACTGATTACCAAACAGCGATAGAGGAGTTACGAAACCAGGTAGAATGGCAGGGAGAATTGAAACAAGTTCCTTGTTCGTTCGTTCGTTCGTTCGTTCGTTCGTTCGTTTACTCACGGACTCGCTCGTAGTTTTCGTTTATCATTATGAGTATTAGTATGCAGTCAATTGAATGAAGACACAATACAGTACTACAAACCTAAACTGACAACCTAACTTACTTTGACTACTCGCTCGCCTTCTCACTTATGTTCTTGCGCACTCTTCCACTCATTGACTTAGAAATGCGGTGACTTATAAAAAATACAAAAACCCACTTACTTTAAAAAATATATATATAAAATAAAACTATGCGAGCTAAAAAAGCTGTTTTTCTCTCAGTTCTCTTTAGATTCCTCACTACGTTTTGTATAACTTTTGTTTTCTGCTTCGACTCACAGCATAAAGCTGACAAAGGTGAAATTAGAAAACAGAAGGCTTTGTCTAAGGAATATGAGGACATGCTTACCGAGTACAAGAATCAGGTAGATAGAGAGCAATGAGAGGTAGTTTACATTACTACATCTAGAGGGTCATTGATGAGAGCAACAATTTACATATCATTTAAACTTAATACTGCCAATAACTACAATTTTGTTTAATTATTAAACGTTACATGTACGATCAAGTTGCGCACAAGTGACCCCTTCTATTAATACATAGACTAGAAAAACTAATTTAGCTAGTAAGAGTGTCAATAAACAAGGGAACTCATGTCGATAACATTCTTTTGTCTGGCAGATAGTTAGTAACGAGGCAGAAATAAATGACTTGAAAGCGAACCTCAAACAGACCAGTCTTCTGTTGGAGGACCATAGAGCCAGGGTAGGAAGGAAATAAAAAACCAATAATTTTAAATTTATGTCAACTGTGTACCATACCAAGTAGTACGCTGCCAGATTAATGCAACCTTCAGTCTTCCTCCTGACTTCTCGCTATATGATTTCGTTGTTTGCCATTTTGTTGAATCGTGGAGAATCGAAGAAGCTGTCCCGTTTATTGACTGGACCCGCAGGTTTAGGCGGGGCTGTTGCTAAGTAACGAGACGTACCCTGATGACGACAGGCTGACGTGACAGTTTCCAAGAGTTCGTGTTGTTTCTGATTGGTCAATAAGAATCGGAAACACTTATCAGTATTTCCCAAAAACGTCTTTCTCGTTCCCAGACTGCTTCATTGTCATTCGAGTCAGTGTAGACGAACAATCCCGAAGTCGCTGTATTTTCGAGTTTTGTGATGTGATTGTGTTGGCCATTTTCCAAACTACACATGTTGTGCATTGTTCTTCTCTTTCCTTTATCCTTATATCTGTCTTTTTTTTACGTTTCTGTAACAATTCAACCAGGCAACTTTTACGAGAATGAAGAATAGGTTCACCCTAAAAAAATGCTTGCTGTTATCAAACTAAACTCTTCCATTGAGATTTATGATAAAGATGCATGAACTGTAGTGAGAGTCATGTTGTCCTATTCAGTGTAAATACAGCCTGGATGAGACTGCTCAGCTTAGAGCAGCTATTAAAGAATATGAAGATCTTATTCGGGACTACAAAGAGCAGGTAGGGCAGATAGAAAGATAGTGAGGTTTTATGGTGCTAGGTAGCGCTGGTCTCTTAGAAAGAGTAGTTAATACTGTTCGTCAGTGTTAACGTGCTTCGCAACAATACAAGACTGTATCCCCTAAGATTCCAGTAGTGTAACAGCTCTCATAAGCTTGTTATTCTACTGGTCCTCATGTGTATGTAGCAGTTGCAATTTTTTGGGGCTAGTGGCATGGTTCCTGTTGGTTGTTCTATTGTTTTCTCGAAGGGCAGCAAGCCATTCACGCGAGACCTTGAGAGAGCTGCTACACAACCCTAAGATTCCAATGATAATCCCTGGGCATATTTTTGTTTAAAAATGTTTTAGAGGTGGGCTTTTTAATCATTGAAGGGCTTCTTATCGGAAGGAATGTTGCTTTTCAAGAATCTTTGGGCTATATTTGAAAGGGATTTGCGTCTGAAAAGGTCAGATATGTCCAGGATTGAACGCTAATGAGATGCATGCACTTTATGATAGGCATCACAAAGTGTCCTCCTTGGTCAAAGTTCACCAAAACACCAATAATTCTGTCAATTGAGTAATATCAAAATGTCAAATACCCAGTCAAATATGAAGTACTTATTAAACAATGCTTGCGTTCAATCCTGGATATAAGTGGAAAGGGTTTGGTGCATACAAGTGTACCGCACGCTGATTGGTTGTCAAAACACTTTAAACATAACGATGTGATCTTGGGAGGGGTGGAGAGGGCAGTGGATGAGTTGGGGCAGATCAAAACTTTGCGGCAGTTCAGATAAACATCATTCAAAGGCTGTGAGCAGCAGTTCCTCTTTGAATCATCAAGCAATGCGAGTGAAACAAGAGTAAGTGTGACTGCAGTCGTTCAGATTAGGGTCGGATCTCCTCTGTTTCAATCCACAATGGATTTTATACCCTGGCGGCTCATCAGTGCAAGCGGTTATTTGCCGTTCCTGCCTGCAGCATTACGTTCATTACAGATATACCCCCAGAGTATTTACTAGTTTATTCCCAACAATTTGCCAAGAACCAGTTACTTACCTTGGTAGAGAGAGGTTTTACTGAGAGTAAAGTACCTGGCCTAAAAGCACACCCTTAAGCCTGGTTCACACGTGCGACGCAAATGCAAGAGACGTTCACACGTAAAACGCAGACGCAAGGAACGTGTGATACGCAGGCGCAGTTGAAGATGGCAGACAAGTCACGCTTCACTTGCTTGCGTTTGCGTTGCCCCGGTTCACACGTGTGAAACGCAACCACAAGAAAATGAAACCTTTTCCATTTCTTGCGTCGGCGCTTCAGTTGCGCTTGCGTTGACGTTTGCGTTTGTGTTTGCGTTTGCGTCGCACGTGTGAACCAGGCTTTAGCCTGCGTTGAGGTGTAGAAAGGGGAGGGAGAAGAGGAATTTGGGCGCGAGCGCGAAACCGCGACCGAGGGCACAGCATGGAAACAATTGATAGCCTCGAATGTTTGACTCTGACGACCCCCGCTTCTGTCTACCTTGATTTCATTGCATGACCATAAATAATGATCAAGAGTTCTACTTGTTTTCTTTTCGTCAACAGATCGATAAGTATCGTAGGGAGGCTGAAGACTGCAAAAACAGGCTGTACGAGTACGAGGCTGATGCGCAAAGAATACAACAGGAAACTGCGCTAGAGAATGAAAAGGTAGTGTAACCCTTGATTTGCCTCGAAAAAGGAAGCGTATCCTTTTTCAGCCGGGCTTGGGACCGTCCTTGGCGGTAGTTGGCGTTTTTTTCGTGTGATGACGAAATAGTAAAGTCGCCCAAAGATACCTCGTCTTTTGGTCCCAAAGTAGACCTTAGCGGTAAAGTTTACTGCGGCCAATTTCAATAATGCTACGAATTGCATTCTATTTTGCTCAAATTTTGCTTCTCTTCCTATTTTTATTGCAGGTCAAAATGAAAATGCAGCAAAGGCTTTCTGAGCTCGAACCACTAGCTGATCTACTGAAGGTAATTAACATATCGTTGTGTCCGACTTGCGAGTTTTTTCATTAATTAAATATGCTTGTGTTTTATCGGTGTGCGTTAAGATTGTTTTATTCATATCCAGTCCTCGGACGTCCGTCTACAGGATTCCCAAGAGAGGATGATGGCTTACGAGAGGCGATCCAACGAGCACACTAAACTCATATCTGAACTGACCCAGAAGGTAAGAGGCAAAGCAGTAGGTAAAGTAATTGATACAGTTGATAAGCCATTGGCCCTCCCTCGAAGTAGTCAATATTGAATTTAACTGAATGGTTTTATCTTTTTTGTCAACAAGGTAGCTGTTTCTATCGAAATAATACCATTGACTCAGAAATGAGCCATTTCAAAACATTTAACATATGAAAGATCATCGCATTTAAGTTAAAGCCTGAAAAACAAATCATTTCAAAACAGTTGTTAATAGACGCCAAAGGCAGGCAGCACTTTTTCTCTAAAATAAATGTTGATCTCAAGTTGCAAATGCCAAATCTTAATCGAAATATTTTACCCCTTTTTGACCGAAGGTCGAGATGCAAACAGATCAGTTAGAACATCTACGTGAGAAGCTGAGGATGGCACAAGACGAGACAAGAAGCATGCAGGCCAAAAATGAAGTCTTAGAAAGGTTTGTTGAGAACTGTCGAAACAATTTAAGCGCGTGTAATCATGGGACAAATCTCAGCGGCCACGAGATGGTCATATACAGTGGAACCCCGATATTACGATATGTCAAGGGAGCAGTAAAATAATATCGTTATATCGAAGAATCGTTATATCGAAACTCCCGATATAACGATATGGCTGTAAAATAACAGAAAATATCGTTATATCGGGGTAAACCTGACAAGTACTTTTTACTGCATATTAGAGGAGGATAAAGAGAATAATTTTGATAAGAAGGCTTAGAACACAGTATGATTTTCGTATATCAGCACAAAGCTGTTTTTAGAAACGTTAGAGATGACTCGATTACCGTAATGCCATTGCATTAAATTCGATGTTTTGCAAATAAAATGTGACTGTGTACTGATAATATCGTTATATCGGGAGTATTTTACGTTCGGTCCGCTAAATTCTCATCGTTATATCGCTATAAAAAGCTTGTTAAGTTATTTCTCGCTTTATTTCTTCTTTCCTTTTTTTTCAGAAAATTATCGGATTCTGATCAGCAGAACAGAGAACTTGTAGGCGTGATCAGCAAAAAGGAGGAATCTTTATATCAAACACAGGTCAGTAAAATAATGAAACAGCCGAACTGGGAGAATATCTGCCCTGGTTCGTATAAAAGACAGGGTTGCCACGTTCAGGGAAAAGTCAGGGAAAAACAAAACAAAAAATTCAAGGTCAGGGAAAAGTCGGGGGAAATCTTAGTTCTTGTCAAAGTCAGTGAAAAGTCAGGGAATTTTGTTTTCATGAGCTCAAAATCCCGTGAAAAACGTGAAAGATCGAAAAAGAAGAGAAGAATATCGATGGTCTACAGAAGAAGCTAAAGCAAATGTAAAAGTGGATTTTGCTTATTTGATAATTCGCCTAATGCAAGGTCAGTGAAAATTGTTTTGGGGGTCAGAGAAAAGTCATAGGAATTTTTTGGGTTCTTATGAGTGGCAACCCCCTAGAAGAGACCGAGTGCCGATATTCTCCCAGTACGGCGAGCAAGCTTGGTTTATAAGAGATTTATTACACGACTTTTTGATTGAAAAAGAGCTGTAGTACCTTTACCCATTACTTAGAAAATATTGGACCGGCAATAAAGCACTTTGATTGGTTCATTTTAGTTATTGGCTTTCTCTCTCGAGTTATCGAGACTCAATTACCAGTGATTGTGTATTTTAATTTATAGCAAAGACACGAGGACCTCCGAGCGGAAAATATTCGTCTGAACCAGCAGTTGGAGTCATCTGTACTTGAAGCCAGAAGACAGGTGGATAGTCAAAAGGAGAAGGCGCTAGTCAAGGTCAGTAGGGTGGGGACGGTGGGGATTTGCTTCTGACACTCTGGAATATTAACGAAAAAGGAAGATAAAAATGAAGAAAAAAAAAACAAACAAACTGGCGCGCGTGTTTACAAAGACTGACGTAGAGAGAAAAGAAAGTTAGGAAGAATTTAAAATATTTAAGCGAGGTATTTTTTAACTCTTACAAACGTTCTTGAGCCTAAGAAATAAAGCCAGCAAAATACAACGTAGCCTCATGCAAAAACGACTACTCAACCAGTTAGAGGTGCTTTGATAGGACCGCGTAGTGCCATTACAAAACTGGACATAAGTTCTGTCATCTCTTTTCACTAAATAGCTTTTTTGACGATTTTCAACGGTTGTAATTCAATCACTTTTCATTCAAGCAAGCTCAAACTTGCTGGAGCTATTAATATCGGGGTAGCCTTTTGCGTTAATTTTAAAGTTGTTGTTGACTCGATGCTAAATCCATTTTCTCTTTTAAAATGGAAATGACAGTAGAAATGGCTCACTGCATCAATTTGCCTTTCCTTTACTGACCCGAGACAATAGCGACCTTACATTTGGACTACGAGTACGAAATCGGGTACGAGTACGACTGAAATTTCAAAACAATTGTATCCCCCGTACTATAACTCTTCCCTGTTGCTGACTAACTAATAAATAAACGTTAGGGATAACATTGGTGTGATAAGTAACTATATGAGGCACACGAATTTGGTTTGATAACTCGTACTCGTACTCAATCTTGTACTCCAAGTTCAGACTGAAGGTCGCCAATCTGAAGGAGGACAGCAAATCATTCACAAAACAAGCATCAACAGACCCAAGGGGTTAAAGATTTCATTTAGTACTGTAGTTTTTGGTACAAGGAAAGAAGAAGAGATAGGGTGAAGTCATTCTCGTTCCCAGAGCCTCCGTTTCTTTTGGTCACGTGGTCGGCTAAACGGAGGGCTCTGGTAACACTGACTACCGGATGTCGTAAAATCCACGATATCCGGTAGCGCATGCCCACTGCATAAATGTTCGTCTGCGCCTGCTCAGTAAAAGAAAGGGGAAGGCTGGGCTGACTGAGACGAGAAGAAAGCGAATTTTGAAAGAAGATACGAGATTTGAGTTTGGCGTTCGAAAGAGCTGTGCAGCAATCCTTGCTACAATTGTCGGAGGACATCAAGAAACAAGGAATGGAACAGGAAGCCGCCCTGCCTGCTGTAGTCGTTAAGTAGAACGACTGTCTTGGTGTTTTGCCCGCTGGTTTTGGCAATTCAAGTCGTTGATATTTTAACTTACGCAATTCGATTCGTTTGGAACTCATTGAATTGCATGGCTGATAGATGTGTTCTTGTTAGAATCCAGAGGAACTGGAGTTATAGTGTTTAAACATGGAGTCGAGGATATCATCAGCTGATAACATTCCTACGGTTGATGATACTGTGAAATTTATTTATGGCCATGCGGAGGTATTGTAGAAAATTCAGAACTAAAAAAGCCGCTGATCGACGAGGTATCATTCTATTGAGCAGCGGTAAGAAATATCGCATTGAATTTCAAAGTCTTCATGTATTCATGAACTCCATTTAGTGTGTACATCTTGTATAAGCTAAGTTGATATGATAGTGCAAATGTTTGCAATATTTTTACATGTAATGCAATAAAAAGTACAACCAAGTTACACCTTACAAGAGATGTACTTGTCATTCGTTCATAAACAAAGGTCTGCTTCGTGAATACGTTATTCCAACAAACTCCCAGTGTTATTCGGTCTTTTTCCGGTAACATTTTCAAACTTGCCCGCTACATCTTTAATTGTTTCGATGACCGGAAGTATAACCAAAATTGCGTAGAAGCGTTTCGTTTTTTACCTAATTACGCATGCAGTTTTTATCAGCCAATCAAAAAAATCATATTTTTTACCGTTACCAGGGCCACTACGTCATGTCAGTTAAAAAAATACGCGTGGCCCTGGGGAAGAGGATGGGGTGAAGTCTAAAAAGCTTTTTGTTTTAATTGACAGGAGCGTGCTGCGCAGGCGCGTATCGCAGACCTGGAAACTCAACTGAGCCGATCGACTGCGTCAGCGGCACAGCTCAAAAGAAGTAAAGACGAGGTAAGCTGGCACTGGTTTAGTCGATTTAGAACACG
This sequence comes from Oculina patagonica, assembly GCF_052425735.1. Taxonomy (NCBI): domain Eukaryota; kingdom Metazoa; phylum Cnidaria; class Anthozoa; order Scleractinia; family Oculinidae; genus Oculina; species Oculina patagonica. Next base: position 36,856,742 of record NC_135758.1, on the reverse strand, counting down.
TTTCTCTATTAAGTTTTTATGCATAGTTTTTTTTTTCTTTGATGGATTATTGCCATAGAATCCTATCTGAGTATTCTTTGAAGCAAAAAAACTTCAACACAAGGAAAATTAAACCATGTATTTTGTAAATACCGACAAAAAAAAAACCTGTATTTACGTGTGTTTTGTTAATACTGACGTAGAAGATTGTCAATTCTGGATTGTGGCCATATTAGTCGTTGAAGGGCATTAATACAAACAACGATAAGAAAAATTAGACACGATAGCCATTTTCCTTTATCCATAAGACATATTCGTTTGCTGTGAAGCGGGTATAGACGAGCTGTCCCTTGAGCCGAGCTCAAAGCGTTGTTATAATAGAACACTTGAGGTCCTTTAAACTGCGTAGGTAGTGAGACTGACTGGTTCTGTGCGGCGGACAGGATATAACCTGATCATGCCTTCCCTCCCTACTTATCAATCTGGCAAAGGAGTGGCGGTTTTTTTTTCTCTCCCTTTCAAAAAAAGCCTGATCGCAGGTTAGACAGGATAAGGAACTCAAGAAGAACATTGTAGATCACTTGCGACTGGTCGTATGGTAGACCCGGCGGCCGGCGAGGAAAGTGCTATCCCACGAATCTACTCGTTGATTTCCATTTTGCCTGCTCACATACTATGCAAATACCCCTTTTAGGGGCTTTTGGGTATTTTAACTTAATGCATGGCTGACCGGGAGGTTCATTTGTGGCATGACTAACCTATTGATGGGGGCCTTCCAGGGGAGTCCATGTTCCCTTTTCTCAACAAAATTTTCCTTGTGTTCCCGTGTTCCCTAAAAGTATCTCTTCGATTTTGGTGTTCCCTGTTCCCTCAAATATGCTCTTGTTCCCTGTTCCCAGTTTTAATTTTCCTTTGTTCCCTTATTCCCAAAAAGTTAATGGTCATGTTCCCTTGTTCCCTGAAACTCCTGGGGGAGCCCCGTTGATCATTCCATATTGTTTGTTGTCAATTCAGGCTGAGAGGCGCTACAACTCCAAGCTATACGACATGAGGGACAGACTAGACCAGGCCAACAGTACAACACGGAGCATGCAGAACTACGTTTCCTTCCTGAAATCATCGTACTCTAATGTATTCGATGAACTCGAGGAGCCTAGATGACCTACATGTAGCTAGCTTGAAATGTCCCTCGTGTGGGACTTGTTTTTATTCGTAGAAAAAAAAAAGTGTATTTAACAACTGAACTCCGAACACGTACACTCAAGCGAGAGCTTTTCTCGCAGTCTCCGACGTATCTTTTTTCCAAATCATTTTATTACTCTCACTTGTATTCGTGAAAACAACCGTCAAAACGGATTGTTAAACTTTATACCAGTCGGTGAACTCAATACTATTCATTCTTTCAATATTTTACTTCCCGTTTGAATACGTATTTGTAGATATTTATTATGACTTTTATTACTTGCGAACATCTCCCCTGACAACAGATGTAAACATTCTATATTACACAGTTTTTATACATATTTTTAACCAAATATTATACAATTCCTTTTTTGTCAAAGTCGCTTGGTTTGTTGTAACTCGAGATAAAGTAATTTTATATTTGTTAAATTGGAATTCAAGGTTTGTTTTTATTTTTTCTATGGAGATCTTGTCGCTAAATGGGTCGCATCATTTTTTTTTTTGCACCCCACATGGAGAGCGTTAGAAAAACCATGTTGGAGTGATTATTTTTCCCATATCAGCAGCCTATATTTTTATTGAGATGCTATTTACCTTGTCCGAGGCACGAATTATGTTCAAAAATGCCTAAATCAGTTTTCATCAGAGTATTATAGATGCCCTATCGGATTCATGCTCTCTGTTTGGGGTTTGCAGGGATATCATTATAGTTGGAATTCCCAGATCAGATAACATTGTTCGAAGCACAATCAAAAGGGCATGTTTGATTGAATAACCATATTCAGTCGTTTCCGGTCTAAGTTCATTTATAGAACATGTGAACTCATGCATGCTTCTTGAACAACTGAAATAAAGCAATGGTAAAATACACTGTTGCATGTATTTATTTGAAATATTTTTTAGTACAGTATTTATTTTTGTTGTCTAACCTGAGCAACAGACGTCTTTTTTTTTAAAAAAAATACATTTTTTTGTTGACTTACCTGGGTAACAGGCGTCTCTCTCGGCTCATAAAGTGACACATTTGTTGAATCAGCTTATCTCAAGAGCAAAGTAGCCCCCATCTGCTGTCCCAATACAGAAAATGGCCAGCGAACGTGTTTTCTTTTGTGGGTCTGGCACGAGGAGCGAAACCGCCAATCTCCAGCTGATAACACGCGGCCTCGCTGCTCACACGCGCGAGAGTCAAAGAGGAGAGTTTATACTGGTGATTGAAGGTAAAAAAGACTTCGATGGCTACTTGGCACTTGGTTGGATAAATCACTTACAAATAAATGTTATTTATTGTTGCCAAAATCCTTACAAAGTAACCCAACGTTTTTGGCTAGGCCCTTTATCAGTTGATAATTGCACGTGGAGAGTTTGCAATTATATGTACCCTCTCTTTGCAAATTTGCACTGTAAGTATGGATAACGAAAGCGAGGCTTGTAGATTTCAAAGACTTCTGGGCCAATCAGCTTGCACGTTCAGCGTCTGGCTGCAAAGCAACGGCTTGGGTTTTGTGAAGAGTTTTGAGCCGTTGTTTTGATCTTTAATGTACATTTTCTGTATAATTTTTAGCCTTATGGATTGCCACAGAGAATGATCGACCCGAATTTGTAAAGGAAAGGTTTGTAATACTTTGATATTTCCATTTTGTTTTCTAACCTCGGAGGCAAAGTTCCTGTTTCGGCGCCAAATTCGAGTGTCACGACACTTCGGTGTTGTGTTCACAGATCGATGTAGTTTACACTGTTCATTTCAACTCAAAGATTCATTAGTCTTTCTTCACTGCCAAAGCGTAAGAAGCTTATTCCTAGAAGAAGAGGAAATCTTTTATTAGAAAAAAGTGTTGTGATGATAATTTCGATGTAATTGTGAGAGAATAACTCTTTTGTAATTTGTACACTCTTGGGGTCTTGCATATTTTCTTGCATGCTTTTTGTGTGAGGAGATTCCACAAACTTGCATCGATTGCAGTCGGACTGTACGTGTTTAATTCGAGATTTCTTTGTAGTTTGCTGTTCAGTTTTTTAAACACAGTATAGCCTGCTAACTTGTTTCAACATGGTTATCGAGTTCCATTATTTTAGACTTTAATGCCAATAGCTCCTTCTGGATAATACTTCGTTTACTCTTTTAAAGGAGTAATCGTTTAATGACATAAGCTTAAGCTACTCAAATACTGCTTCAGTGTTTTTTGTTGTTTTTTTTTTTGTTAGACGTTCTACATGTAAGCTGATTGTCCAGTTGATTAATTTCCCATCTCCTGGCATAGTATCAGCTCTATAATATTATTTGTAAGTCGTGTGTCAATTTGCCCACTCGAGATATTAGATTTCATTAGATCCCAGAAAGACAAGACAGATTTCTAAATGAACACTCTATCGAAGTAAAGAATGAGAAACCATAAGATGAAAAAGAGGGAGGATGCAAGAAGACAGAAAGTGAAGAAGGCATAAAAATTTGGATACACGAACTTAAAACAAAAATGGATCACATCCCTGAGAGATCTAAATCCTACATGTATCAATAATGTTTGTGGCTTACAAGCTGATGGCTCTCCATGCACTCAGTTCTCCTTGTTTGAGGACATCTGAGATACAACCCAAAAAAATTCCACACTTATGCCGTAGCCCTGCTGAGATCCATGTGGTGTCTTGCATTGGTTATTACTTGTGCGTTAAATTTCAAACTTGCAATAACCATTCAGCAGGATTACATAGACAGGTCTCAGAAAAAAAAAATTCTCTTCAAAACAAATTATGTCTGGTCATATCGCAAAGGGTAGAAAAGAATTATGCTTGTAAAGAGAGATCATTATCATCATCATTATCTTTATGCAGTTAGTAAAGCCAATGGGGCATCACACTATCTGTGAGAGACCAACGCTAAGATGACTATGGTAACAATGCTAAGTGGAATACAACTTAAGGATCGGAGTAATCTTTATATTCTACAGAGTTTTCAAAACACGCTGGCAACCGCCTGAGTTCTGCTGGCTACTTGATTCCATGTTGCTGGTTATTCTGGTCATAGCAATCAGCTCACAACAAACAAGTTCAGCTTTGTCACAGCCGCCTACTCTTCCATTTGCTGACGGCTACTGCAAAACACTTTGAAACCCCTGATTCTATGATAATGTATCCATTGCTATTTCTTAATTTCACCCTAGGACAGTTTTTGACCGGCCCACTGATGATGACAACAGATGGCCGCAAGTCTCCTGTTCATGTGCATGTGGACAGAGAAACACCAGTTCATGTGCATCTTAAAAAAAAAGAAAAAGGGAAAACCTGGAGTTCCCACAGCAGTTGAGGTATGTAACATCCTATGTGAAAATAATGACCATCACAAAATAATGACTGTCGCACCTGGCTTTCAGCAGCAGTTTGGCAGGTATTCCCCCGCCCCTCCCCACCCCCCCACCCCCCCCCCCCTCATGAGCTTGATAATTAATATTACCAATAATATTTTTAGATGTAAATGATGATAAAGTTTACTTTTGTGTCGACAATTTGTTCTTTCAGCAACGACTGAAGAGCAAGAGACTAAGCGGTTTAGCAAAATCTACTGTAAGTTATACATGTACTACTTTTTTAACACATGTTATTTTTCAACATTTTGTAGGAGTAAACTGTGATTGTAAATTGAACTTTACACATCACAGAACACTCAAGTACAGGTCGGAACCTTCCAAGCTTGTGTCAATTAGAAATTTGTGCCTTGATTGTTTTCCATTTACAGTACTGCATGTGCATGTACACAATGTAACATGTATGTTAGTCATAAGTTGTGAAATTAATGTACAAGATAAGTAAACTAATCTAGTAGCATTTGAAACATGCTAGGGGCAGAGAAAAGCCATCAAGTCTTCTTCTCCACCTTTTATCCCCCCTCCTGGAAAGACATCAAAGAGGCCATTTGCTTGGGAGGTTGGACAAAAATGTTTTCTATTTTTTTTTTATAATTTACTTTTAGTAACCATGTTATTACAAATCTTTTTTAAAGTGATTCAGATATCTGACATTTTGTTCATTGAAGCAGTATTTTTCTGAAAACTTCAACTGAATACATACATGGCTGCCAGCGTTTGAACGTACATCTCTCTGCCAGCTCAATTCATCCTTGCAAGAGACATTCAAGATTTAAGCCAAAAATTCCAAATGGACTGACCTAGCTCCACAGAGATTTGAGTAGTGATTCTGACTGGTTGTTTCGAACGTTAGTAGCAAACAATCAAGCGACATGTAGGGCTTAAGGTCATCAAGTAACATACAATGTTTCGGATAGAAAACCATAAGGGATAAATCAGAAGTACACAGAGAAAGGCCTGGCTACAGGTCTTGAATTGAACGTTACATGTAGGTAGTGATTTTCAAATTGCTGCTCAGTGTTTCAAAGAATAGAGCATTAAAATGTGATCATAAATCTATTTTTGTGTACATGCAAACTCTGAAATTCGTGTAGACTTTTTTCTTTTTAGAAAGTGTTTTTTACTTGCTTTGGTTTCTGTTTATGCAGGGAGCTTCACATCGTTTGGAAGTCAGCCCTCCTAGAGGTGGAACTCTAAGAATGGAAGATCTTTCAACTTCAGAGGTCAGTTAACTGTTAAACTTATTGTTAGATTTTTTGATGCAAAAAAATCCAAAAATAATTTGGTCCACCCACCTGGTCAATATAATGTGTACATTCAAATGAACTGTGACATAGTAATTGCAGTCTCTTTGTAATCTCTTTTTAAAAATCAAACCCATCAACAATAGATGAGTGTTGGGGGGGGGGGTGCCTGAGAGGTTGGTGGAGCCAAGCACTGCATCCGAGTGCATCTGGTAACCATGACAACCCTGTGAGTGGCATCCACCCAGGCACCGTTACACTGCTGTCAACTCACGCCTTGTGGACACCTCATTATTACAGACAGGAGTTGAGGTCCTGGCAAATAAGAATTACTGAAAATAACTCTACTACGGACTTCCTGTATTACGGAAACCAATTAGTGGTCCCAAAGGTGTCCGTTATAAAGGGAGTTGACTGTACTTAGAAGGGAAACTGCTGGCTAACTGTCTCGAGTTTAACTTAGCCTTAATTTCATTTTTAAACCACATTTAAATTTCGGAAATAGGAAGAGGAAGTACATGGAAAGATAAGAACATATGAGAAAAAGATTGGCAGTTTGATGTCAGAAGTTGGATCTCTGAAAACAGAGGTATGTTGCATTAGAATCACCAGTGGGTATACAACCCTCCAAGTTAAGACCATTTTAGTCGCCATGGCGACCAAAATTTTGGAGCTGGCGACTAAATTTGAACCAAGGTCGCCAGCCTGGCGACTAAAATTGGGAGGAAAGATTGAAAGCATCAGCTTAATTTGGTGACTAAAATATTTCACTGGCGACCAAACTTGAGTAGTTGGTGGCCAAATGGCCACTAAGGAAAAAAATAAACTTGGAGGGTTGGGTATAAAATTTGGGCCTGTTAAAACAATGTACTTTGAATTCATAACTATTAAATTTCTTTATTCTCCAGATGGAGGTTCGTAGGGCAAGACAAGCTGTAGAAAAGAAAGATGAACAACTGGATGCCTCTAGAAGAATTCTTGAAGTTCAGGAAGATGAACTTCTCGTATGTGATCATTTAATTTTTTTGTCCCAATAATTTGCTTGCAAGCAGTAATTGAATGCACTCAGTCTGATAAAGTTAATTGTATTATAATTGTTATTTTTTAGGGTTACAAGCAAGAGTTAAAAGCCACTGTAAAGGAAAATGAGGCCTTGCGCCATTCGGTAGAGAAATGGAGAGAGGATGCCAATGTGACAAGGTACAAAAAATGTTCACAAGCATCCTAACTGAAATTGAAATTGAAACCCTTTCAATTTAGGTATCAGCAGGCCACTAAATTGTTGATAGTGACCAACTGAAGTTTTTGCAGATCATTAATAAAGTGATTGTTAGTAATAAATTGAGTTGGCTGAACAACTTAGCAACCCTTTACTTAGTTATTTTAGATCTAAAATGTAGTCTACATAATTATCTTGTTGCATGCAGAGTAAACCCAGTGCCCTTGCAGCCAGCAAAAAATTACCAGCTACTCATTCTGGATGTACTGACTATGTTGTGAACAAAACTGCGTTCTTTTAGGTGTTTATTCGCTATATAAAAATACAATGTAGTTACTAATGCAGAGGCCTAAACATGACTAAAAAACTGTAATTCAGCGAATGGTAAAGCTTTGTCCAGAATCCACCATGCTCAAAGCCCCAAAATGCAAGTCTCATAACCCAGGATTTCCCATAAAACCAATTAATAGAGACTTGCCCAAAAGTAGACTGGAAAACTTTAAACTGAGAGTGCACACGTAGCATTGTTTCCTGATCTGGTAACCAGTGTCTCTAATTGTCAGTGTAACTGTTGTGGTTCAATTGTACCCTTGGTAAAATCTGGTCTTTACCTTTGTTTTAATTCATTATCATACATTATTATTATTATAAACTGCAGTGGTATAGCGAGTGTTAGCAAATCGAGAAAAATGGTATCACACATGTGTGGATAAAAATGGTATCCACACGTGTGATATCATTTTTGACCAATCAGCTCGCAGAGTTTGCCATGTTTCAATGCTCAATGAGCCAAAGTTTATCGATATTAAGTCAAAACATCTTCGGATCTTCCTCGGCAATCTTCGGTAATCTTCGGAATCATTTGTACGACCTTCGGACAACATTTTAAAAATCTTTGGAAATCTTCGGAAAATCGTCAAAAACATCGTAATTAGTAGGTTTATATTAATAATAAACAGAATAATACATGGTTGCTTGGATATATGAAATTTATCTTCTCGTGTTCAAAACCGATATCTCACTCGTGAGCTATCGATTTGAACACTCAAAGATAAATTTCATATCTTCGCGCAGCCATGTATTATCCTCTATTTACCATACACCAGAACAAAGGAAAATACCAAATTGTACCAAGGGTAAAATTGAACCACAACATAACCAGTCGGAGGCACATCCCAGATCTGGATAGTGCCACGTCTGCTTCATCTGAATCTTGAATACATGGATGAAAACATCTGTTTCCTCAACTAAACTGACTTTAATAAAATGTGTGACAATCAGTCAGAGGACCTTAACCTTTGTTTGGTATTATTAATATAAAAATATATCTTGCAGGACAGAGGTGGGAAAGTTAGCAGGAGAGAGAGCAGCATTGTTAAAGAAACTCGTAGAAGTGGAAATGGATGGCAAGGCTGCTGGCGAACAAATGATAAAACTTCGAGACACTGTTAGAAGGCTAAAAGAGGTACGTACGTCTTGTTATATGAATTATGATGTATGTAGTTTCAGGGTTCGACATCTGCGCTATACCGGTATCCTGAAGGTCGACTGTCGCATAATTTCACGTACGTTAATGAGCGTGAATTCAACTGTCTTTTTCCCGTTGACATAGTTTAGCAATTAAATATGCTCTTACACTAAACATTTCTGATACTTTCTCAGGACAAACGAATGTCTGCGGCTGACACGACATTGCTGACCAAACAGAGAGAAATGTTACTTCAAAAATTGGATGAGTTTGAAAGAACTAACAAAGCATTACGAAGACTGCTCAGAGAACAACAAGCAACGGAGGTACCCTACTTGTAGCTTTTAACTTTTGTAACCTGGCATAGATTAAGGCCATGTTACACCAGGCAATTTTTCTTGCAATTTGCAACGCAACGATGACGACCGAAAAACACTGCAAGTTGCAGAAGAGTGTCACACGTTCGCAAATTTTTTAGCAACTTGCACCGCGGCCGCTGGAAATTAACTTCGTGAAATCTCCCTCTAGCGGAGGACGCGCTTTGACCACAGGTAGCCGAAGCTGCGAATGTGTTGACCTTTGTATTGTTACGTAATTCGAGCGATTTGCATATTTATAAGGATTTGTACGGGGAAATAAATAAAGCCGAAAATTACGAAAAATAACATTTGAATTTTAATAAAAACCACTCTTTGTGTAAACTGTGTGGTTTTTAAGCGGATTTGGAGCGATTTCTTAGAGTTACGGTTCCAACGGCTTCTTCTAGAAACGAACAACAAAGAACAACGCAGGAGTTCTGATGAGTGGTTTTTATTAAAATTCAAATGTTATTTTCCGTAATTTTCGGCTTTTTTTTTCCCCGTACAAATCCTTATAAATATGCAAATCGCTCGAATTACGTAACAATACAAAGGTCAACACATTCGCAGCTTGGGCTACCTGTGCTTTGACGTGTCACACGCAACAACTTGTATCACAACGTTGCGAAAAAGGTATTGGACAGTTCTTGCATTGCAATATTTTGTTGCATTGGAGCTTGCAAAATGGGGTGTTACACATGATTAAATTGGCAACTGGCAATGCAACGTTTGTTGCATTGCAAGTTGTAAGGAGAATTGCTTCGTGTAACGTGGCCTTCAGAGAGCTATCCGCAAAAATCGGCAAAGGACAACAGTGTGGTCTTTTCGTTGTAATAGGTAATTGCAGTAACCTAGTTTTGTTTTTCTCAGGAAGAACACGATCACCTAAGAAAACAACAAGAAGTTCTTCTAAAGAGACTCACACAATCTGACACAACAAATGAGGTAAAACTAAATGCTTTTTAAAAGATGGGTTTCAAAGAAAAAGAGGTCTCTTAACTAAGAGGAGTGACATATCATTAATACTTTATTCGTGCATCTTGTTTTGTCCTCAACAAACGTTAACTCCAATAAAGTCCAGTCAATTTTAGAAGAATTTTAGAAGAATTTATAGTAATGCCAACTTTTGAACTGTCTGACGCTGTTAGACAGCTTGTAGCCCTTTGTTATCAGTGACGTTCAGCATTGTCAGTAATCAAGCTCTTCGTCTCCTTTTAGCGTTTACAGATCGAGGTGTCGGAAAGAGACAGACAGATAGAAACTTTACTGGCCCAAGTAGAAGCCGATAAGGTTCGTGTTTTCAATGTATACTAAACTAAAGTTGTATAATGAATTATTTTGTATTTAGCTTTTACAAACTAATTGGGTACACTAATAAAATTAAAAACAAAAGAGGTCATATAAATTTAATACCTTAAGTACTATTATGATGTCAAAAACTCTGATCTATAACTAATAAGGAACTTAAAGTACTAGTTTAGCGGAAGTTTCAAAATATGCAGAATAGTTGACAATTATTCTTAGAGGATCAAGATTGGTGGTATTCACTGAAGTGGATTACAAGCTCGCAACTTGAATTTTGTTTCGTCGAAACTAAAATCATCAAACTGATCAAAGTTACATTTTTATACCTGTCAACGTTTCCAGAATAAAAGGCGTGGGATTTTTATGCCGAAAGTGCCAGGATTTTCGAAGAAGACCGAACCATATCCGAAAGAATACCTGGCACAGCCAGTACACTGAATGGATTAAGCTAATCCAGGATAAACGTTGATTATGATGCGGCTTTTTAACTTTACAATGAGATTTTCTGTTTATATTTTCTGCCCTCCAGTTTTGCCGTCAACTAATCTCAAACTCCACAAAACATAAGTATTAAAAACACTTTTATATGAGAGAAACTGAACTCTCGATCGGCTTTCGAACAACCCGACCTAGTCTAAGTATCAGGCCATCCTGAGGGGAAGGGGGGCTGCGCTTCGACCCTTTCTCCCTTCCCCTTTAGAAAAGCTTGATATTTAGGCTAAACCCGGCCCTGAGAAATTACCTGCAGTTGACTTGCATGCGCTAGCAGTTATTCATATTAGTGTGACGGTTTCATTGTAAAGCCAAGGTGTCATCTTCTGTGATGTTTCGATGTCCTTTCGAAGTAACCGGCCGAAAGTAACAAAATCTTGAAAGGCCTTTTGTTATTTCAGGATCAGGCAGTCGCATTTGAAGAACTCAAGAAGACCATGGAAACAACGCGGGCTCACCTTCAGAACCAACTTCGCTCCAAGGAGATGGAGATCGGCAGGCTATCAGTACAGATAAGAGTAAGGAATAGTTAGACAAGTCTGTCAAACGAAGACCGTGAATTTGTCTTGTAGTTTGACCTAACTAACAGACAACTGAGTTTAAAACTGGAGTCAGTTGAAAACAACTAATAATAATAGGCTTTATTTATAGAGAGTAACACTTGACAGTAGTAAAAACACTGATAAACCCGTGGCCCTCTTTACACTAAAGAAACTCCTAAAGACAAAAATCAGTATAAAACTAGTGGTAACCACAGGTTAGAAAGTGCGGGCCTTGACGCACTTAGAAAAGGTACTGGTACGAGAGTGCGTAATTTTAGATGGCAGTGTCAATAAATAAATGATTCAATGGACAAAAGACAATTATCCCGAGTAACGCGTCACGCAAGGAATGCATGTTTTTATCGTTTTGGGAAGTGTAATCGAGTACGCGGTGTGAATTGAGATGTGATTTTTCTCAGTCGGTAAACTCGCTATGTTTTGCTCGCCTTTTATTAACGTGGCGCGATTAATGATAAATCACGCTTAATTGCCGCTAACTGTAACCGGCCGCGAACCAGTCAGAGCTGTTTTTTGTCGGATTGACAGTTTAGTGAATTGTAGTCGAGCACGCGGTGTGAATTGAGATGTGATTTTCCTCGGTCGATAAACTCGCTATGTTGTCAGTGTTATAACAAATTTCCCGAGAATAACCGTTGTTGGAATCATTCGCTTTGCCGTGGTTTATGCGTGATACAATCAGAGCAAATTTTCGCAAAAGCAACACCCGTTTGCAATCTTCCATGTGACAGAAGCCTAGATCTTATGTGACAATCGTTCTTGGAGAACAGATTTTCTCTTCCGGTGCTACGACAAACTGTCGTGATTGACACATTTTTCGCATTCCGATCGTTCTTAGTGGAAGAACAAAATTTTCAACTTCCGTTTTCGGTTCGCTTCCTATTAACGTGGCGCGCACGCGTAAAACGCAATCCGCTGGTCACTGTCAAGATTAGGGTTGCGGGCTTCTCTTGGGCCCGCAATAATTATAGATTGCAAACAGTATAGATTACAAACTGCAGTGCCAACCCACCACGGAGACATTAAAGTGCATTCGACCAATCAGAAATAGTAGTTTCGTTGACGTCAGTTGATCGCGTACCCAAAGATCGATTTCTTCTAAGAACGTTTAACAAAACGTTAATTGTTACCCCCACGGTTGAATATAAACATAAAATAACTATGATATTGCATATTTGCGCCCATTTGTCAAAGTTATCGACGATGATGGCAAGAACAACTTGATATTCATGAAGTACTATCTGTTGCATCTTTTGGGGCATCGCCAGGCATGCAGTCGTTCCAGATGTTTGTTCCCTGCTAAGTCTAATATTTTTTACCTGTCTGTAGAGCCTTGAGGATCAGTATGAACAAGGAAGACTCGAATTGGAACATATGCAAGGATTAATTGCAGCACAGAGGGTAACACTTACGTATTCCATTGCTTTTTGCAGAGTTATCGGTAACTCGAACTCTGAAGGGAAACGAAAAACAGTTCAAGTTAGCGGTGTTGCGAGTTATCGAGGTCGATTATATATTCAATTTACCAAGTTAATAATTGATAGTCCATCGATTTTTCAACATTTTAGTACACGGTACAGTAAAATCCAAGGGAAATGGAAGTTTGTTCAAATAAGCGGGGTTGTTCGAGTTATCCGAGTTCGAGTTACCGGGGTTCTACTGTATCACGTAACGAACCCTGATACACCCGCTTGTTAATCCCAGTCACGAACTTTACTGTAAATTTTCTGGGGTATGACGAACAGAAGAATTGTGTCCAGGAACAGTATAGCGCAGTTCAGCAACAAGATTTGGATTAACATGACAGTAACCTCTTCTTACTTTCGTACAGGACAAGAACAGCAGAGAAAAGGAAGCTCTCAAAAAAGCGGCAAGGTAAAACTCGTTATTTTGTGTGTAAAGTAGTTGTCCGGTATACAAAAACTAAACGGCAGACAAATCCAAAGAGTTTTAAAAGTCAAGTAATTTATGGCGATTGATGAACTCTGTGATTGGTTCTAACAAACGTGTTCTTTATGCATTAACCAATAAGAGAAAACAACGTTTTTTAGCCAATCAATATCAAGACCAAAAGCATTCGTGAGTTAGCGTTCATGACGTTTTCGAACGTTGTCTGATCATCGGGTTTTGGTTTTGATACAACTGTATTTGCAGCTTTGTTGTTAAACTCGCTTTATGGTTACTTTTTCCTTGACGCTATTAAGCATTTTCTGTTAACGTTATATATCAGATACTGTAGTTAGTTCTTCGATGTTCTGTTGCCTTCGCCATTATCCCGAGACAAAATGCTGGAGGTCACTAATCTCTAGTTTATTTTGTGTGTGTTTTTTATATTCATTCTTTCAGAATACAAAAGGATCGAGTCAGTGAAAGAGAAAAAGATTTAGAAGTCCTACAAGAGAAGCTTGCCGAACGGGTGAGTTACTCAGTAATTGCATACTCCAAGAAGGCAGTTAAACATTTTTGATATCTTTCCTTTTGTTTAGGACATGACACTGAATGAAACAAAGAGAGCAGAAGCAAGTTTAAAAGAAGAAAAAGGCGACGCTGAGCTTGAAATTAGAACATTAAAAAGGTAAATGTGCTGAATGACCAGAAAACTCTTAAGCCTCGGCCAAATGAGGATGAGAGTTGACTCTCATGATTGAGAGTTTTCGTCAACTCTCATGGACTATCATCAACTCGGGCCAAACGAGAACGAGAGTCCATCAAACTCTCATCCACTTATGAAAAATTTGAGCACGATCAAAGTCGATGAGAGTGTGTGAGAGTCTCAGGCCAAACGAAAGCAAGAGTTTGAACTCTCATCAACTCTCATCCTCGTTTGCCCGGGGCTTTAAGGTTGGAGCAAACTTAAACAAAAGTCGAGGAAAGTTGACGAGAGTTCAAACTACTCTTTCACTGGTTATGGTTTTAAGTTGTTTTCAAAGTTAGTCTTGCAGTGTTCTTTCTTTCAGTTCAAAACGAAAAAATATTTCTCTTTACTTGTTGCAATACTTCCTTGTTGATAGTTTTCTGTTTTAAGGTTTTTTCGTCACTTGTGCTTTTAGTCTTATATGCCACTTTGTTTGGGCTCGTCATGTATCGCTCCCTCGCCGTTGCGTGACGAACCCAAACAACGGCAGCGTCGGAGACTATTGTTCTTGAAAGTAAAATGTGGGTTTAACCGTGGTGTTTTTTATTCTGTTTAGTCGCGTAAGAGAGCTGCATGAGTTGGTGGAGACCACAGAGAAAGCAGCCCAGGTGAGCTTGGCAGTTTAATACTGAAGCATCATTCTCCCGATTTTCGGCAAGGGTGTTGCTAAACAACATGACATAATCTGATGGCGTCATGCCGACGTTACAACGCCCGAAGAACTCGTGCTGCTTCTGATTGGACAGTAAATATCGGGAACTATTCGGTTACTACGAGGATGTTCCGGAAGCGGCGCTTGTTTCTCCGACGGTATTGCTGGTGTAATGGCGCCAAATGGGTCAAGTTGTACGATTATTTAACAAATAAAGAAGCCTAAGCCATGTTTTATACTTACTGTCATAAAACATGACGGGCATTTGAGAACACGAGGGAAATGTAAAAAACATGAGCCGCAGGCGAATGTTTTCTACATTTCTCGAGTGTTCTCAAATGCCCGGAGTGTTTTATTTTCCTACTAGAAGATGGTTTTCCATGTTCTATAAGAAATTAGAAAATAGCACAAAGTAAATACGTGCGCTGATTGGTTAAAAATTGTGTTTCTATAACTCGATGGAGACACAGACAGTTGTCGTAGACACGGCAATCAATATTCACGGCGCTAAAATAAGCAATGCAAAAATAACAACTAATAATTGTGCCAAATTTTAATGTCACAGCTGACAAAAACCAGGTTAAGACTAAACAAATATTTGCACATTTTAAAACAAGCGAGTAAGATGTTTACAGAGCCCGCTACACATTCAAAAATAGTCTGTGAAAGAAATTATCGAAGCGGCTGACCTTTCAAAGAAGTATATGAATTGGCGCAACTTCACTCCATTCTAGGCTTTGCAGCACTTCAGAAGTATTCACAGCTCCTCAACTGGACAAGATATTCGTCCAGAATGCCGAGTCAAACTTCTTTTAACAGAAAAATAATTTACTTTCACCTTCAAGGTTCGAGTCGCTCGATCGTCGGTCGTCAAACCATTCGGTTAGTTCGATGAAGCGAATTAAAACCACAATTCTTGACTCCTTCCAGTGCTGGACTTCAGTTAAACCATCGACTTAGTTATTTCTCATAATTACGTTAACTTTGGGGCCTGTTTTCTTTGTTTGTTTGGCCAAACAACGGTGAATTTTAGCCTTGAAGCAAATGTTGAACAGTTGATTTATTTCTGTTCATCGACTCCCGTACTATGATTGGTTGATTACTGTTCATGACGTAAAACCGCGAGGTGAAGAGAATCTACGTTTTGGTGTTAAATAAAGCGCTAAATATTACTTTGATGTGCGTTATTTTCTTTGTGCTGTTTTCTAAAAGAAATAGAAAACATGTTTTCCGTGTTTCTATCGAGTTATAGGAACACTCGTGAAAGTTTGGGAGAACTCGAAAAAGCTGTGGAAACACTCGTCTATCGACTCGTGTTCCCACAGCATTTCTCGTTCTCCCAAACTTCCACTCGTGTTTCTATAACTCGATAGAAACACGGAACATGTTTTCTATTTCTTAAATAATGCACGCTTGAGGTCTAGAAAAGCTGCTAGTGGATGCCCGAGCCGTTAGGCGAGGGCATTCAGCTGCTTTTCTAGACCTCAAAAGTGCATTATTTTCTTATAGGACATAGGAAAACCATCTTCTAGTGGGTTTAGAATATAGCATTAAAAAGAGCACAGAACTTACAAGACTCGCGGCCGCTCACGGCATTTACAAACGCACGCAACATCGGTATTCGTGAAAGTTTAGTTTATTCTTTTCTTTGGCGGCTTCTTTATAAATAAACCAAGATACCATTTCATTCATATTTCCTATTTATAGCCCTTTCTCCGACTACCAAAAGATTCTCACAAAGCCGACAAATGTAGTTGAAATATTTACGCATTCAAGTTTGGTAAAGCCTACTTCAATTTCATTCAAATGAAAAATTTTCATGCGTTCGTTTCGCAGCAAGTTTTTCAAATTCGCCTCTAATTTCGATTTAAAAGAACAAAAGTGGAGTGTTCTGTCTTCAGATTGTGGCTAAAAAAGGTTTCTTACCTCAAAGCGTTTCTAGAGTCCGGCTTGTTTTACTAAATAATTTCCAAACAATTTCGGGCAGTTCACGGCAAAATAGTGCAGATTTCAACGATTCTTTCTTCATCTGTCGCTTCCTGTCAGTTTGGCACTGTCTTACTTCCATTTAAGCAAGTTAAACGTTTCTGATAAAAACGTGCTGCTTTAAAGCATCATTTAAACAACAAAACAAGTGAATAGAGGCGAAGTCGACGAAGTCGTTCAGCGAAATTCGACAAACAATTCGCACATCCGGGGTACCGGGCTTCTATAGTTTTCAGCTATGTTCTATAAAAAATAACGCCCGCTAGAATTCCATCGCGTGTATACAGCGGCTATATTCTAAACTCTGATAAAACATAGGTCAGGGGCGTAGCTAGCCTATAGGCCCGTAGGCCCGGGCCTACAAATTTTTCAACTTACTCGTATTTTTTAAATGTACAGTAGAAAAAATTCAAGGTGATGCACTTTTAAAATGAAATAGAGAGCAATTTTTAACATATCTTAGCATGATATGTCTCGCAACTCCCCTTTCCTGATGAGATCAAGGCTCATCTAGAAAGTGCAAACTGTGAAACCTTCTGGGTTAGCCAGGTGGCAGGCAAACGCACAACTCCATGTGCTGTTGAAGAAAAGAGCGTTTATTTACGAACGAGCGAAAATAGGTGCAATTAATATTCCTTGTCATGTCATGTTAGAACTATAAGCTGTCAAAATACACGCAGAATCACCAAAAAGTCGGAAGGAGAAAGTATATGGTCTTTATCTCAAAAACCTCCCCAGTGGACCCTCCCCCCCCCCCCCCCCCCAAAAAAAAAAAAAAAAAAAAAAAAAACCTAGCGATCGACCAGGCCTACAACTCTTTAAAAGCTGGCTACGCCCCTGTAGGTTTTTAGCCAATCAGAGCGCGCGTAGACTCCTATCTATATTATAAGATCAGATACTACGATTTTCCCAAAATAATTATAATAATAATCTGCTGATTCATTCTGTGTCTTCTTCTCTGGAGTAAATCGTGTCAAACGTAACAAATTACAAGCTTAATGCTTTCATATTAAACCTTTTTATTTAGTTTGAAAAGGGTTAAAAGCAGTGTACAACGCGGCCTTTGATGTAAAAAGGGATTGCGAGGCTACTGTAAAACAGCGTTATTTCTTTATTCCAGGGTAACAGCGAGACTCTAACAGTCGACTCCCGATAACTCGAACCCTCGCTAACTCGAACCTCGCGCTAACTCGAACCAAAATCGATTTCCCCTGGATTTCCGTCATACATTTACTGTAATTTTACCCTCAGTAGCTCGAACCCTCGATAACTCGAATCTCCCGCTAACTCGAACCAACTTTCGTTTCCCTTCAGGTCATTTTCCATATAATTTTACCCTCGATAACTCGAACTATGTCTGTCAATACCTGACAAGTCAAAACAAACAGTGTATGGTAGTCCAAAATGTTGGATTAATTTTGAAATAATAACGTACCTGAGTCAGAGCCGTCCCCGAAACGTCCCTCAAAACACGAAATGTGCCACGCCATTGACGTACTACAGACGTTCAGTTTGTTTGTGGAGGTTAATACCGATTCTTTTGAATCCAAACTTAGAAAGCTTTAAAGGAGTATCATCAGGACAGATTAACTGACCATTTCTCGAAAAAGTAAATCGCATTAACTCTGCTGCAGCAGCCTATAGTGTTGTTCTCTTTGAAATCTGCAACGTTCGCAGCTGATTCGCTTTGTTATACATTACGTTACGTTCTGGTTTTTACAGTGATTTAGAAATATATTGTTCCTTTTTCTTTTGGCTTCTCTATACTCTAATAAAATTTGTTTAAAATGTACACTGGTCTACACTGTTTGAAAAGAAAATCAGTAAATACCGTTTTTTCCTTATCTCAGGTCATTTGTTTTCAACTCTCAATAACTCGAACTCCCGATAACTCGAACCATTTTCAATTTCCCTTGAAGGTTCGAGTTATCGGGAGTCAACTGTACGTCGGTCTGAACAAGGGCGAGTAAAACTAACAAAAAAAGGCAAGACGGCTTCTTAAACCCTTGTCATTTCTTGTTTTTAGAATGCAGGCTTGATAATCGCCATTCTACAAGGATTTTGCGCAAAGTAGTCAGCACTTTAATACGTTGCGTGACAATTCGGAACAAGGAAACACGATGTAATCACAATAGTAATTCCGAAAGCTAGAAGCCAATGATCCATGCACTCCTATACTTGCTCGGCAGCATTACAGTGTCAGTGCAAAGTTCGAAATCACAGCCCTTGACTCCAAAATTCCGTATAATGTCCATTTAAAAATCGTTAAATTACAAATTCGTGCGGAATCCGTGACATGTTGTACCAAAAAAACCTTTTAAAACCCAATCGAACACCAATCGTTCGATTGGGTTCGGTAATCGAACAAAATCGAACATCTATTTTGCTGTGAGTTCGATTTTCGAACCAATCGAACATAATCGAACACAATCGAACTCAATCGGGTTCGATTTTGTTCGGAATCTTTCTCTTGATAACTAAATCACGCAGGACTAATCAAAATCAACTTTTACTGAATGGAATAAATATAAAAACTTCCAAATATTGAACTGAATGTCAATGCTTAGTAAAATATATTTGGTAGAAGAGAACAGAACGACGGTAAAATAACTGAAATGCACTATTGTTTACATTTCTATATTAGAAGGAAGAATGTGGTTTCTGCCCTGCTTTTCACCGTTACACTCAAACAGAAGTTGCACCATTTCATTCACTGCAACACAGGCAATCAGTGTGTTTAATATGTGAAGAATCATTATTAGTAGCCAAAACGCTGCCGCCATCAGTCTGTCCAAGCCCTCAAGGGCGGCCAAAAGCGACGTTGACATGAGAAGAGCAATTTTTCAGCATGACAACAATTACATTGGAGGAAATGCTTACTATTAACATGGATGACAAAAATAACAAGTGAACAAGTAAAACAATTTTTTTTCTTAAGATCGAAATCATCATAATAAGCAAAAAACTTCCATGCAAAATTGACCAGTTTCGGACGAGTACGTTGTTCGACTGCCCCAGCCGTGGCTCTTGAAACAATCGATATGTACGCAGTATAAATCAATATATAGGCGGTATAAACAAACAGGAGTTCGGTAATCGAACGTTCGATTGAGTTCGATTGTTGGTTGTTCGGTGATCGAACGTTCGATTGAGTTCGATTGTTCACTGTTCGGTAATCGAACGTTCGATTGAGTTCGATTGACCAAATTTTATTGTGAGTTCGATTATGTTCGATTACCGAACCCAATCGAACGATTGGTGTTCGATTGAGTTCGATTACCGAACGTTCGATTGGATACCCCGCGCGGGTAATAACAATAATAATTCATTGATCACATAACAGCGAAAGACGAAGAACTTTCTACAGGTACCAGTATTCGCGATTTTATATATATATTTTTTTAATCAATATATCAATTTTCATTTGTTAAAAAACAGGATCTCGAATTGTTTTCTTTTTTTCGGTGAGTTTTACCTTTTTGAAGTGAGAGACTAAATACTTTACCTTTAAGCTCCTCGGGGAATAATATTCAAAGAAGTCGGTGTCATTAATATGTTAATTTTTAAGTGATCGGGTAAATATTCAATCCAATAACCTTGGACAGTCATTTGTTTTGACCGACACAAAGTGCCCATTTACACGCGCCGCGCCACGATCGATCCGCGATGCTGAAAATTATTTGGGGTTTCATAGTCCGCGCCTGGAGTATTGTTGCTTATTATTTATTTCCAAAGAAGATCAACGGTTTAAGGAAACCCAGTAAATCGACGGAGGAAATTGAAATTTCAGAACAGGCAGCTTTTCTCTGCCAGAAATACATCGAAGCGCGATTCACGCGCTCAAATTTATGCTACTTCAACCCGAAAAGCCGGAACAGAGATAGCGCTGGGTGCTCTGAAGATGTGGTACAGACGTTGTGCGAGATGGGAGCGATACTTGAGCGAAGCTATCCGAAGCTTTACAACAACGTTTTGGAACAATTGAATTGCAGGGTAAACCTTGCTATTATCGTCTGCAATATGTTCAATCGCGTCTCTGAACAGATCATTGACTCCGGCGTGAGCTGGGCACGGATCGTCGCCGTCTACGCTTTCGCCGGGGCACTGGCTTACGATTTTACGCAGACCGGAGACACGAGATTTATCCGCTGCATGTCAAGTTGGATGGGTCATTTCTCCGCGAAACGGCTGAGTCCATGGATCAGACAGAATGGAGGATGGGTGAGTGAGATTTGAACTGCTACACAAAGTATCGTTTTACCTTTTCTTGGGGTTACTTATCGCTTATGTTAAGATTTTAAGTGATATTGTTTATTTCACTTGTGGTAACATTTCATTTCGTTTACGTTTGCGTGTTGTCAGCCCATTCCTCTCTGCATGCATGCTACGCGTTTGTTTGCAGTATCGGTTACCGGCCCGGCTGGTCTGCCGGTTTGCATTTTATTATAAGGCATTTTATTTTCATACGCAAAAGTAGCTTTGAGGAGCTAAAAGTTTGCGTGTGCTCAAGGCTCTATTAAACGTGCGAGCTGCCTCGTGTCGTTGTGTACTGTCAATATCAATGTCTTCAAAATACTTTAATAACAACCGACAATTACATTACTTCATCTTATATTGTTTGCGTAAAGCCTTGCATGTGTACCGAGCAATAATTTGTCATGGTCTGGTAGCTGACAAAAGAGGCCGCGTTAGGGTAGCACTGCTGGGGCGAGCTGGGGACAGGGGTCGCTTGACTGCCGTTCTTTTTTCTGTCATGCAACTGGAAAACAAAACGAAAGAAGAAAAAAAAATACGATGTAACCCGCAAACGGTTTCAATCTATATTGAGCCGGGATCTTTATACTGCACACTCCAAAAATCCCGAAAAAATAATTACCCCAAGAATCAATTTTCCGATTTTTACATACTATCTCAGTCAATATTTTTACTGACTTAGGTCTACAAAGTCTACAAAAGACTCAGGACTCCTCGTTGGTTTATCTCTGTGGTTTTGCCTTAATTATCGATAATTATGAGAGTTTTCCCGAAGAAAATTCAATATTGATCTCGTTCTCGGAGCCCTTTGTTTTCTTTCTACACCGGCAAAGAAATAGCCCAGAAACAAAAAACAGGAGGGCATATGCCTTATTTTACTAGTACTCCATTACGGACAATCAGATTTACTGGCAGGTTTGAAATACTGACCTGCGATCAGGCGTTCTTTTTTGTAGCGGGTTCCTTTTTTCTTCCCGGCCGAGAAATAAAAGGACGCCTGATCGCAGGTTAAATTTGAGAGGTCACCATCATAGTGACGTTCATTCGATAAACGAATGTGATGTGAAAGTAAGTCGGTAGCATGCGTTCGTCGCACTTTTTGTTGGTTAATGCCTCCATTACACCAGCTGCAAACTGTTAAGTGTGCAACGTCGATAGGGGGCAGGAATCTAGGAGACGAACGAGCAGGGAGCAAGAGTTCTAACAGGGAAAGAAGTAGGGAAATCCCGAAGGTTATGCAATAGAAGATTCTTAAAAAGTGATGAACCTGGAGGTAAGGGAAGTGGGAAGTCCAGACCCTTCTGCCTCTCCCCCATTTCCACCCCACCCCCAATTTTAGCTACCAGTAGAAAGACCGTCGCCAGTTACACAGGCTAGGATGACAACCCTTGCCGATTGCCGACCGACCTAGTCAAGTTCCGGTCATTTTCTTCGGCTGTTTGAAAATAGAAGCGGGGAGAGGGGCCAAGAAACTTGCAGGACACAGCACAAAATTTTAACTAAGAGCGATCTAGTTACATACAGTCGAAGCTCTCGTATGCGGACACCCTCGGGACGCAAAAAAAGTGTCCGTAACTGGAGCTGGCCGCTTACGAGAATGGTTTCTCGTAAGCGGCCACTAGCGGTGTAGGGGATAGATGGCCGCTTTCGGGAGCTTGCCCAGCTTACAATAACCGGACGAACGTGGATGACGACAAAACAAACACTGAAATATGGTACGGTAATTACTGTAAAATCATTGTGACGAACGGCGATGTGAAGTTGATAGATAAAAACAAGATACAGAAGTTGTTAATAGGAATTTCTTTGGGGTGTCCGCTTACGGGAGCTTAAAAACAAAGAAAAAGTCTAAGTCGTAATCTCTGAAAGTGTCCGCAGCCGCTTACGGGAATGTCCGCTTACGAGAATGTAAAAATACAGAGTTTGTATGGGAGTTAAAACGGGGTTTCAAACAAGGCGGCCGTAAGTAGAGCTGTCCGCTTACGAGAGTGTCCGTTAAGAGAGCTTCGACTGTACTTTCTCTTAGCCTGCTGAAGTTACTTTCTCCAATTTGAATCAACAGAAAGGCCTGGTTACACACTTCAAAGAAGAGGAACATTCAGTAATGGGTTCATTAAGCAGATGGCTGACCAAGAGTCAACCGAGAAGAAAGCAGTCCGATTCGCAAACCACGCCCATCGACAGTTCTTGACGAGTGCTGCGTGCGGACAGAATCATGCATCACGTATTCACGAGCATGCAGGCTTGAGCCATCGAAACGTCGACCTGCAATTATTACTTGCGTTGCATTGCCGTAGAACAATATCAATTTTACGAAAAAGGGGCTCAAGGGTCACGGCCATGTTTTATAGCAGGAGCTACAACTAGATAACGAACTTCAATTTAGCTTCTTAAACACTCTTGCTCCTTGGTCATTTCAATTTGACAAGAAATAAAATAAAAAGTATAAAAGTGCTACACAGCAACCTATTATTATTATTACTATTCAGTGCAAACTGCAGTTCGATGCAGTTCTTCGTCTTTCAGAGCTCGGGAGGAAGTGGGGGTTTCTACCTTGACAGTCAACCTTTTGACTTTTCGACGCTACTGGGCATATATTTCTCCTGGTTGTGCTCATTTGGTCTTTTTTTGTATAAATTTAATACCACGCGGCGCTAAAGATAGCAACGGAATCTCGTAAACTGATTCCTCCTCGCCCTGGTAAAAAAATAAATAGAAAATAAAACTGAAGTACATAACCGTTGCGTATATGGATTAAAAAAAAGTTGAAAATACAAATATGCTAAGATCTGGGCTAAACTAAGGAAATTAAAAATGATCAATACGTTAATAAGGCGCAGCAATGAGTATATTTTAACTTGTCACTTCTTCGTGAGCCTTTCATACTGTAGAGAGCCGTCTCATGCATTACCACTGACTAAACGGTCAGTTCGCTGTCGCGTTAAATTTCTTTCTGGCTATAAATACGAGCACCTTGTAGGAAATAGGGATCTCATCATCGAGTTTCAAATCTTTCAGCTTTTTCTTCTCCAGCTCATCAATTCCTTCTTCGATTTCCTCATCACTTGGCTCCCTTAAAGTACTGTGGAAGCGTCCTCGTAGCATGTCAAACCACTGGGATTTCGTCACACTGTACTCGATCTTCTCTTCCGAAACTTCCACATCAAAATTGGCTAATCGTAACAACGAAGAGGTGTTTTCTTTTCGCTCAGCCAAGAAAGTGCTGATGCAATTGGCTATTTTTGTAAACCACGGGTAAAAATATTCGCCGACTTGAACCACCAAAAATACACCACCGGGCGATAGAAAGGCTTCTACACCGCTGTAGATTTTTAAAGGATCATGAAAATGGTGAACGGCATCTACACAAAACGCTCTGTTAAAGCGCTGGTCTTTGTCCAATCCATCGAGAAATTCATCCGCGGATTTTTGTACAGGAAACACACCTTTCTTTTTCTTGGCTATTTCTTGCATCTCTGCGGAAGGCTCCATGCACCAAACGAGATTTTTCAGTTGCAACTTCTCGAAGAGTCGCTCTGATAGAAAGCCTGTTCCACTACCAATGTCGACAACAATGTGGTCGGGCTGCACATCCTGATATTTCAACAAGGCGGAAAATTGAGCTTCCTTGGGCCCCTTGTAGAAGTAATCATAATTCTTTGCAACAACACGGTAATGATCTGCAAAAAAGATAATCAAACTCAGAGACGATTGATAGAGTAGTATTGTGTGTGTAGTGGCACAAAATAACTCATTGCACACTGCACCCTGATCAAGAGACCATTACGCAACAGAACATACCTACCTTTAACCTGCGATCTTGCGGCGGGAGGAAAAAAATGCTTGATCGCAGGTAAGCATCTCACATAACCCCTTGTCCGGAAGAAAATCTATTCTGATTCTCACAGAGGAATTGTTACCGTAAAATAACCGAAAATATCGTTATATCGGGGTAAACCTAACAAGAACTTTTTTACTGCATATTAAATGTGGATAAAGAGAATAATTTTGATAAAGAGGCTTAGAACACAGTATCATTTTCGTCCTTACAATCTTTATCCTTTTGCAATGTATTTCCACAAGACAAGTTAATAAATTTAATATAGAGAAAATTTCACAGTATTTCTGTCAATATTTCGCTTACCAGTTGTCTTGGAACTGGCACTGGCTTCTACGGAGGATAAATCGTTAGGTGTAGCCATCATCATTATTTTATAGATTGTTGGGACCTCCTAAGTAAAAATGCGACAAACATTAGGTGATCTCTCACAGGACAATCACGAGCAAGTCAATTTAATTTTTCTCCTGCCTGCAGTGACCAGTCTAAAGTGGTCTTTGTGACATTGTCGCTGTATCTAATCCCAGTGTGGAGAGCCTACTTGTTAGCTAGCGAAAACACAGACCTTCCAAAATGTTCGAAATCTGGAGATTTTTGTGATTTCAGCGAAGCGTGAAACCTCTATGTCAGGAGTCCGACTTTCCGAAAGCTGACGTAGTCGACGCGTAGTGTCGACGGGACCCGGACGGAACAGTCGATTTATCTTTATGACAGGTGTCTACCCTTGGGCCTGGGAGTTGCAGTCGATATTTCCTCGTATCAATTACATGTAAAACGTCGAAGCTACGTTTGCTCTGGGCAATTTAAGCATGACCAAGAAGTTAAATTTTGGAGCGCTACCGGTTTCTGATGCAATTTTACTGTTCAGCTCTTTGTAATCATAGGGCCGTAGCCAGACATTTGACTGACTCGTCCCCAGTCGTCTCTTATGCGAAAATTGCAACACGCGAAGTATGATGGGAAGGAGGAAAGGCGAGAGAAAGCAGTCGACTCAAGACGGACTCAAAGACGGCTGGGGACGAGTCAGGGTAGGGAGGACCCTGAAGCTCTGAAACGTAAGCAAAATCTCTACTGTACAAAACGACCTTCAAGAAAGACCTTTCGCTTTGAAGGTCGTTTTGTACGGTAGAGATTTTGAAATGCGGACAAACTTGACTCCTTTGTGCCCTGTGGCCACAGGAAATCAAAGATCGCCGCCGGTCGTGCTGTCAGCCTGTCATGTATGTTTAATTAAAGAATGACCAATCCCGTGATTTCAGCAATCTGAGCAGTTGAGGCATTACGAGAAGTGCTTATGTGAATGTTTACAAAGTTCATAAGGGTGAATTGGTGCTATTTTTTTATAGCAGAAGTGACAGTGAAAACCAGCTATAAAAAATTGCAACCTATTTTCTTTTCAGCAAATATCAGTAAAAACAAAAATCAACTGTGACGGTGTTTGCAAATCTAATCATAACAAGAAAACAGATTCAAGATTTAATTTCCAATCCATTTTCTACTGAGTTTTAGAAGATAGAGTCGGAAGCTCTCGGCTCGTAAGCGACCACCTCAGTCGAACAAGTTGTCGTAGATCGAGCCGGTCGCTTCGCTCTATAAATCATGCATGCATTGTGTTCACTTTCTACAGACAGCCAGAACACATCACAAGCAAGTTCTGGCTAATTTGCAACCAGGCCGGGTCTTTTTTCAGAAAACGAATCAAAGAAACATTGCAATCGGATGCCAGTGTAATGCTCGATTCTTTTAGCCTTCGTAGACTCTTCCTCTTATATGCTCAAACATTTGTCTTCATCAAATTCATCATTACACTTTTCCGGCATTTATTTATACCAGAGTTTATGCCTATTTTTACATACCCAGACACCAGATATCCTTTATGGAAAACGTCTCTGCTGTGAACTCTCCCTCGCTCAGCGATATTTCCCGAAGAGATCGTCAATTCTTGGTTTTCATGTTACGTCATAAAATTCTGAAATCAAAATTCACTAGGCCTACTAAATTTTCGTTGTCATTAGACGTAAGATAAACTAAAAATTTATATTTCTGCAAATTTCCAGATCGATAGTGTCATTCGTTTTTAAAACAGAGCATTTTGAATATTTGAGTTCTCCATCGTATGTGACATCAAGCTGAGTGCCGTGACAAAGCTGTTTTGTTTGAAAAAAGGCCTTTCCTTTCCATTTTCAGCAGATTGAACATTTCAGATATAATAAGTGGTGTTTATGTGAAACTGTAATAGCTCATGAGCCAAAGATTGCCGCTGTTGTAAACAGAATTGAGTTCCAGATGCGGTTTCTCTGACATCACGGCGGCCATATTTGTGTCCCTCGGAAGGACACAGTTATGGCATCTCCATACTAAGCTTTATAAATTTGCGTGGAAAGGTTTGGCAAATAACTCGCGAACGGTATACCGCACAGACCTGAAACTTGGAGAAATTGTTTATTTATTTATCGTCTATAATATTTGAAATTCACAGCTTCTGTAGTTGAATGGTTTCGAATTTATTTTTTGATTGCGTGACAGTGAAAACCAGCAATAGACCTTTTCAGGTGTTCGTTATTCTTTTGTGTTCATGCTTATCTACCCTCCAAGCCTCGCCAGCATGTACAAAATGCAAAAGAATTTGAAATTCAAAATGAGGTCTCGAGGGCCACTTAGAATAATGGGGTCAATAATCAACAGCATGAATGGAATGCTCATTGTGTTGTATCCAATCACATCTAGATCCTGAAACCACAGTTCATCAGTCACGAAACAACTTTGGTTCTCGTTTTCTTTCAAAATCCATCTTTTTTTTACGGGAATTTGAAAGCTGCTTTTCCTTCCTATTTGACTGCCAGAGCGAAGAGTAAATTTAAGCCATTTTAGAGAGTAAAAATTATCATTTTTTTATTGTATCGAGTGTGTGTGTCCTTGTGTGTGTTAACATATACTTTCTATCTTTACATCGGTAGAATTATTGTTTGTATTATTCCTGTAAAGCGATATTAATTAGGTTGCAAGTAGGTTATAAATAGTTGGTTTCAGTTAATTTATAATATTGTGTGTAGTGCCTTGGTTAGTATATTCTGTAAGTTACTTTTTTCCTTGAGTCAATAAGCCCATGTCTGTTAAAAAAAAAATCAAAATGCACTTATTGTAGGTATAGTAATGTACTGTAAGTAGTGTACGTATTGTATTGTAACGCATTTTCAGTGTTGTTCTGGAATCAATAAAAATTATTATAGAAAAACTTAGGTCGTGTTCTATTGGGATCAACCGTTAATAGGTTGGTTAGGTTGGTTGGTTTTTTTTTTCGTGTTCTATAATTATAGATTGGTTAATCAACTTTAACCGGCATCAAACCAGGTTAAAACGGTTGAAAAAGCATTGGTAGCGACCGCTGTCGTTTTCGCAGGCTTTTAAAAACTGCTGCCTCTTGGATCCTTGCAACTCGCGACACTGGAAACAACAAAAAGATGGCGGGTTTTGCGAGGTTCTTCGCATGAAACATTCGATGTGCAGGAGGTAGACGAATTAACGGCTCAAGTTCGTCGTCGTATTTATTTTCTCTGAAAGTACAGAGGACGCAACAGCACGACCACCGGCAGCCATGTTTACCCCAACAAGTGAACGCGGAAGCCTGGTAATGACTATTCCCAGGAGTTACCGTGTTTCAACCGAAAAAGGTTGGAAAAGTGTTCTAGTGGGAAAAATCAACATTAAAACCGGTTGTGGTTGAAACGGTTGATCCTAATAGAACATGACCTAAGTCATACATGATAGTATTTTACAGGTGTCCATTTCCATTTTGGTACTCCGTGGACTGGGGATCAGTGTTTTGTCCATAACCCACCCATATACGGCGACGATAATAATGCGCGTTTTTGTTTTCATTCAGTTGAGAACACTGCCGTTCAAACCATGCAAGTTCGATTTAGATGTTTTTATTGCTGACAACGAGCCTTATATACAAGAAAAAATACTTCAGGAAACTTTTTCTTGTAACAATACCTAGTCCTAAATTTCAACAAAATGCAACAAACTACCACAACTGATCAGTAACAACTTTACCATCCTACGTTTGATCACAGCTAGCCAATATAATTATTTTGATTTCTCTACTAATTGCCGTTCCTGAAATCGGAACCCCTTGTGACGGGGTTGTAAATCGGGCTACAAATATACCCCCTTCCCTCCCTCCCTCTCGCCCATTGATGGGAGATCTGTGGTATAAAAATCCTTTATTTATTCAAAGCATTCCTTAGTCTTACAAATAAAACTGCCATCAATAGGGATCTGATAAAAATATAAAATAAAAATGAAATACAGAAACCTTACAGTATATCTAGCCATTTAAAAGATAAAAATACAAAAATACTAAGATCTGGGCTACATTACACCTTTATGAAATAAGACAGTTCAAAAAAGGTCAATACGCTGTCTACTTCTTTGTGAGCTTCTCATAATTTTGGTGAACCGTCTCATTACCAACTAATCGGTCAGTTTCCTGCCAAGTTACTTTTCTTTTTAGCTGTAAATATAAGCAACTTGCAGGACATGCTGACATCATCATCGAGTTTCAAACCTTTCAGCTTTCCTTTCTCCAGCTCATCAATTCCTTCTTCGATTTCCTCATCACTTAGCTCCCTTAAAGTACTGTGGAAGCGTCCTCGCACAGTGTCGTACCACTGGGATTTTGTCACACTGTACTCGATCTTCTCTTCCGAAACCTCCACATCAAAATTGGCTAATCGTAACAACGAAGCTGTGTTTTCTTTCCGTTCACTCACAAAAGTGCTGATGCGATTGGCTGATTTCGTAAACAACGGGTAAAAATATTCACTTACTTGCACCACCAAAAACACACCACCAGGCGATAGAAAGGCTTCTACACCCCTGTAGATTTTAATAGGATCAGAAAAATGGTGAGCGGCGCCAATACAAAAAGCTCTGTCAAAGCGCTGGTCTTTGTTCAATCCATCGAGGAATTCATCCGCGGTTTTTTGTATAGGAAATACACCTTTCTTTTTCTTGGCTACTTCTTGCATCTCTGTGCTAGGGTCCACGCACCAAACGAGATTTCTAAGTTGGAACTTCTCAAAGAGACGCTCTCCAAGAAAGCTTGTTCCACTGGCAATGTCGACAACGTTCCACTGGCAATGTCGACAACATTGTGGTCGGGTTGTATATCGAGATATTTCAACAAGGCGGTAAATTGAGCTTCATGCCGCCCCTTGTAGACTTTATCATAGATGTTTGCTAACAAGTCATAGTGCTCTGAAAAAAAAAACCGTCATTTAAATAAGTAATTATTAATAGAACAGAACTGTGTGTGTCGTGGCACAAAATAACTCATTACACAGGAGAACTGATGTCGTATACCCTCTCTCCAATCTTCTCTTAAGAGAACAATCAGCCTCATATGATCTCTTCTTCCTCAAAGAATTCACCCTGATCAAGAGACCATTACACAAGAGAACAGACATCACGTATAACCCCTTGTTCCGCAGAGAATCTATTCTAATTCTCACAAAGGATAAGTCCCCTTACCATCCTTACCTTTTACAATGTACTTCCACAAGTGCCTACCCGCGACCCCCACCCCACTCCTCCCCCATTCCCTTCTCTACCCGTAAAGTAAGGTAAATAACGTCTGCGTTTGACTCTAGTGGCCCATCTGGCCGGATCTTATCCCAGTTTCTGCAGCATGAAGCGTCTAGGACTATTTTTGCACTTCCCCCTGGGTGGGTTGCTAGTCCGTCGTAGGGTTATCCCGGCACTAAATTCGCCGTTACCCATATATACACCTGGGTGGAGAGAGGCACTTTGAGAGCAAAGTGTCTTGCCTAAAAACACAACGCAGTGCCCCGGCCAGGGCTAGCTTAATCCAGAGTCCATCGCACTAATCATCACTAATCATTAGGTAAAGGTATGAGTTCCAACCCCAGAGATCAGAACAGAAATATTGGCTCATCAATGCAAGAGTTTAGCTCTTGTTCAGCTATTAGGATGATTCTTATCCCCCTGGATGGGATTTTAGCCCATGGCAGGAGAACCTCAGCATCTTGCCAGCTTGTCTTAAGTTGGCCGGGCCCAACTGAACTTTTGAGCGGAGTAAGAAAATGTGATGTAAATAAATAAATAAATTGTCTTACCCTACGGAGTACCCTATAAAATGAAACGAATTTATGTTTACGGGGGAAAGAGACAAGAGAAACCTACCTGTGCCACTTGCACGATCGCTCGAAACAGCCGCCATCTTGTTTACCTCGATCCAGTCCTTCTTGTTACAAACTCAAACGGGACTTTATCGGCTAGTACTAAAACCAGGAACGCCGGAATACTAAAACCCGGAACAGATAAAATATATCGTGTAACCCTTACAAATATAAAGAGCTAACCGTAAACAGGCTAACCGAAGTTCATAGTAGGTTTACCGATGAATAGTATGCTAGTTTAACCGGAGTGAATAGTAAGCCTACTATGCACTGCGGTTAGCCTACTATTCAGGCTTAGGCCCGGGTCGCACTTGGGACAAAATCGGGGCAAGTTTATTTTGATAACGTTAGAAGCTTTATTGACTTTATCTTCAACTTGAAGATTTCAGTTCCACAGGACTACAACAGCATACACTTAATAACTAAACATTAACATTAACAAGCTAACAACTAACTCTTGGTCGTGAGGGAAAAATTCTCCTCAAGTTCTTTTAGTGATTCATTATAACAGTTTAAAATATCACAGATAAAGTGGGCGCTTAGATTCAAGATATTTTCATCGCACATAGCTAAGATATATATAAAAAGTGCCTTATAATTCAAAAATTTAAAACTGTTATTTACTGAAAAGAGGCGATCTAAGAAGACACCTCTAAGATGAGAAAATGATGAGTGGGTGCATTTCATCAAAAAATGGAACTCGTCACCAATAGATGACTTACAGAATGGGCAAAGTCTCTCATCTCGAGGTATCTTCTTGTATCGACCTGATTCAATAGGCAGTTGATGACTAGAAATCCGCATTTTGGTTATCGCCACTCTTTGATTGACATTTTTTTTAACCAAAAAAATTGTCAGATTCCTGTCATCAGTTGACCACGCCAAGTGCGACCTACTTGTCCCTACGCGGACAAAAACTTGTCCACGGAGACAAATCTTCAAAGAAGCCGTCGTCCTGCCTCAACCACAGGGCACAGAGGAGTCAAGTTTGTCCGCAATTCAAAATCTATACTGTGCAAAACGACCTTCAAAGCGATCGTGTAAGCGTACGTGATACAAACACCGTCATGCGATACTTGTTTGCAGATCGTCTGGTGATATCGTATTCTGACAATGGTCGCCTGGGGCGACGATTTTTTTTCGGAAAGCGAAGCTTTCCGACGAGGCACGAAGTCTGCGGATGTCGCATGAGGGTACGAATACAGCTCACAATACGAAGGCTTCAAGTACACCAAGCCTTAACTAATTTGTAATTGTACATCATTTTGTATGTGACCAGTAAAGACTGTCTCGTAACAATTATTTTGTGCTCTTTATGACTTGTCATCATAGGCGTACGGGCCGGGGGGGGCTGGGGGGGGCTGCAGCCCCCCCAAATTTTGGGCAACTTAGATTTTTTGGGCAGCAAGAGAAATTTGGGCAAAGCCAGTTTTTAAAGTAGTTTTCTTTTTTTTTTTTTTTCGAAAAGATAGATATTTTCTATTTTAACCTGAAGTCGGCGTGGTTATTATTTTCTTGACAATGTGAGACCAGATTCACTAACAAGATTTACCCAAGATTCCTTATTTCGAGAGGCGCTGATATCTTCGTAACTGTAGGACGCAAATTTCCGGCGGCCACCATTTCAAGTAGAGACGTCAATGAGAATCGATACATCCAGAAAGAACGTGGAATCTAGTGAGATGTTAAATTTAAAGAACCAGTGAATGGACAGTTTGATGAATGCACCAAAGAAGCGTTGCTTGTACGTGGAAGCCAGCAGTTATTATGAACTTCCTTTTCTAAACGTTTTATAACAATTAAATTCATATTTCCTTTAATAATGGACACAATGATGGTCACTCAATTTGGGAAATTTATGTCACGGTAAAACACGACCCTGATAAAGAAAGCTTCCCCGCGTTGCTAAATTTTAAAAAATCGACGGCGAGATTCTGAAAGCCGAGCAGAAAATGTACGCGAGTTTTCGTCGTTTGCGCGGATTAGGCTACATGACTGTTTCAGAAATGCTGGAGACAATGCACGAGAATGTTCTATTTGATATGTCTCCAAAGTTTTCTTATGTGGTACATATCCTCGCAGTGCATGATACTTGCTACATCGTGTTCTGCAGAAAGATCATTGTGTGCATTGGGCGGATTAAAAACATACCTCAACAGCACCATGGGGTAACGTGTCAGTAACATCGCACTTATTAACATTGAAAGGGCATATGCCAAATCTGTAGTCAACAATGAAAAGATCGTATCATTGAAATCTTCGGCCGTCGAAATGGCAGATAGCTATTTCTTTTAAGCACAGGCTTCCCAAGCTCAAAATTCGTCTTTTTGATGTGTTTTTGAGCCTTTCGGGCGGCCGACTCTACATACGTGGTGTATGCGACAGCTTGTGTATATAGAGAAATGTATGGGAAAATCACGGGTTCTCTAAAATCGGGTAAATAAATATATATTTTGAAATAAAGTTTACTTACCTCAAATGTGTTGCTTACTTGTGTCTTGTGCCGAATTTGGAGTCATTCCGACGCCATTTAGCGAAGTTATTCGAAGTCGTTGTCTCTCCTACTAAAAGAAGGGGAGACAACGACTTCGAATAACTTCGCTAAATGGCGTCGGAATGACTCCAAATTCGGCACAAGACACAAGTAAGCGACACATTTGAGGTAGGTAAACTTTATTTCAAAATATATATTTATTTACCCGATTTTAGAGAACCCGTGATTTCCCCATACATTTTTCTATATACACAAGCTGTCGCATACACCACGTATGTAGAGTCGGCCGCCCGAAAGGCTCAAAAACACATCAAAAAGACGAATTTTGAGCTTGGGAAGCCTGTGTTTTAAGGTGATTTATGAGCTCATATGATAAATTCATATGCAAGAACTGCACGAGAATATTTTCTCTTCATATGTAGGCGTATGGTAGCTTATATTAGTGCATCGCAGGAACCTAGTTTCTTCTCGACTTTTTCGTAAAAATTTGGGCAACTTGAGATAATTTTTTGGGCAAATGGTTCACCGCCCCCCCTGGCAAAAAATTGCCCGTACGCCTATGCTTGTCATAGCTATTATCGGAACCAAAATTTTCTCTGCATAAGGAATATTTTCAAAAATCTCAAAAATGATTTGTCAATGTATTAAACTGTATTAAGCCTGGTTGTCATACGGTTTTATTAGCTGTATAAGTCTTGTAAAAATTCTAAGAATTAGCGGAAAATTCTCCCTGTATTGTTAATATATAGATACCTTTTGAATATTTTTTATTGTTCATTCCATTCTCCCCAATTCTGTGAAAATTCTGCAGAACAAGTCCTATCTAGAACTTAGAAAATTTTGTTGGTTATCCTTTCTATGCAATTTTTGTTAGTTAGATAGTAGTGGTATTTAGACAAAGGGAAATGCACTACTACAGCTTTGTCACAATCTGCTTTTTTTCTTTTTATATGGACAGTCATCACAGACAAAATTTTGAATTTTTTGGATACTTTTGATATGACAGAAAGTGATACCACTTTTAATTAGTAGTGAATTTGCATATTATAGTAGAGGCTCTCAGCATCTCCAGTGTTGTATGGCTTAAACAATAAAGTCAAATTGCATAAGAGAATCATGTCAATCTCATACCTGTTGTCAAGTTTCCTAATGTTATTGCTGAGTATAAACAATATACCTGAGAAATAGTTAGTCTTAATTACTACTACACAGTAGACAATAGGAAACAAAGAATCAGCAAACTTTAGCATATCTTGTTAGCTTTTCATTTCACAGGTGTATTGTTTGCTCTTTACTTTACAGGTATATTAATATATTAGTATTTTCTTTCTTGTTTATTATAAACTGTAAACAGCTGTGCCTATTCCATTCCTGACTTGGTATGCTTTTTCGGTCAGTGTTAAAAATGGTGCAGATGTGTTCTCTGTCTGATCTCTCAAGTTCCCTTGCATAAATCCACCAACAATCAGTAATTTAAAAAATCATATGGCTTGCTCTTCAGATTTTGGATTTTAACTTGGCCTTTCTCGGCCCATATCGCATTGGAAGTTATTGTTTAGTACATCTTCCTTGCACACTTAACTCAGTATAATCTTTAGCTACCAATAGATTTGGATTCTGGCAATTATCACACAAATTGCCACATGGTTGTGATGTGTCACTGTCCCCATCATAGTATGACAGATCTACAGCAATGGCTCAGCATGCAGTATTTCACAATACTATTTAACAACTGCTTCTGAAGACATTTTTGGTCCAAGTCTGTTGTTCTGCTTATGGAGGTTAGAATACTTGATCTGTCCTCAAACCTTAGAAGAGAATGCATGTTCAGGGCATACCATCTCGACCTGCTTTCTGGAAGTAATCCTCCATGGGTAATTTCAGGGATAGTAGGATGGATGACAAATCTCACGTCCTTTTATCAATTCCCATGCCAAAGGCTTTTGTGACACACATTACAGTACATGTCAACAAAGTAAAAACGTTACTATAATTGGTGTGGAGTGGGATTCATATGGGAAGGAAAACTACTATGATAATGTATAATATTGCAAGATACATGAAGATGGTAATTAGGGAATTTGATTTTTCTTGCTTGTTATGAATTAGCTGATGAATTAATGTAATGAATTAAAATAACTCATAAATTTCAGAGACAATTGCTATGTTTGTTGGCATGCATGTTATCAATGGAAGCTAAAAACAAAAATAATTACAAATACTGTGGAAAACTATAGAACTTCACAGTAATAAACACTTGCTTAACAATAATCTCATCCTCTTCATGAAATTGATTGGCTAAAATATTATGGAACATGGATTTCAAGAACACATGTTTCCACAATATGGTTTAATTATACGCTCTTATGATTATTAAGAGCTGAAAGGTGCGCAAAACCATAAATGTACTTCTTTGGAAATTGAACCCAAGCTTCTAGATAAATAATCATATCAAGTGTGCTGCCATCTACACCAACAAGAATTGTATAGGTAGGGCACACCTACAGTTCTGCTATGTGGTAAATACATATAAATAAGCCAATGAAAGAACTTTATATTGTGTAATTTGTGTGCTGATAGCTTGAAATCTTCACAAGTTAAAATCCTGTTTTCATAGTATATGTATATACAAACAAAAGCATAGAGACCAGTATACAGAAGTACCTCTTTTAATAACTATACATAAGCTTACCAACTTCACGTAAAAAGATTCCACGACAATTTCAACAGTACAATGTACTGCTAGACTCGTGTAACCATGCATTGAACTTTACAAACACTGACAACGAGTCAACAATAATTATCTGTGGCCTACTACCTTGCTCGTAAGCTTGTAACCCTTGTGTACAGGTATGTGCCATAGAGTTTAGCTGCTTGAGTTGCTGAACTGCATTGCAATATCATTGTAGTGGAATCGTGTTGAATCTGGAATTCGTATCCTTCGCTCTAGGCTTCAACAAGGTTTATTCCTTATTACATTCGGCGATAGCAATAAACTTAAATACCTTTGACTTGTACTCATTCGAAAGAAGAGAGAAAGAGTTTCTTCTGAGTGTTATCTTTCGGAAGGACTTAGACTGCGTTTAGAATATCGTCTTGGGTTATATGAGAATTGTGACTAACCCGATAATAGTGGACGATTCCATCACGAGAATAACAGGAAACACTGTCGGAGCAATTAGCATGCCGTCAAGGAAGATTACGAGCTAAAAAACAGCGGTGAAATGTCTTTTCTTCAAGTGCATTGTTTTTTAGCGGGAAAATCGGCCGCCATCTTGGATGCGTTTTCTGCCAGTCGTTACTTTTTCTATGCCCTTCCCATCAACCTCTTCGAACGTAGCGAAAACGGAAAACGAGTAACGACTGGGTACGAGTCTGCGAATACGGGGTGCTTACCATTTAGCCAAAAAACCCGGAAATTTCGGTTGGAAGTCAAATGGAACAGCAATTTTCCGGAAATTCCTTTCGAAAATTGAGGAATACGTTTTGAGGTATTCCTTTTTTTCCGGTTGGAACAAACCAGCGAAATGGAACTTACCATTTGACGATTCCTCTTGGTTCCAGTCTCGCGCTTGACACTTTTCGCGCTCAGTTGATCAAACATGGCTGAATTGGCTGGATCGGTCGCTGGACCGCAAGTTTATCAATGTTCTGTATGCATGTTTGCGAGCTTTGAATGGAACGACGTTGCCCACCATCAGTGCCAAAGTGCATCCGGTAAGTTTAATGATATCCTTTTTAGCCTTTATTGGACAAACTGTTTGAAATTGGAAACACATCGTGAATTTTCAAGCTTCCCGCCAAATTTGTGGGAGACCTCAAAATTGCTTCAAACCCTTGAAAAGACATAGATAGCAAAGACAATAACAAACATAATTTAATGTCTCATTTGGGTGATTTTACAACACTTAATCTTATATTCATTATTCATAAGTTTGTCTTCACCGAAACTTCGCATCTACACTTATACCCGCTTATGATACAAGTTCGGCGTTGTAAGCTTGTAATATAAACTGAAGGCTTTATCTAATATTTTTCCATAGGACTTGCTACAATAAACTCTGGCGATATTTGTGAACCAAATGTATCTGGTAGTTCCCAGAGTCCTGAGCTGCTTGAGAGGTGGGAAGATCGCCATGTTCGTCTTCTTATTGTGTCATACACGGAGTATAAGCATTTATTTTCTAAGGGGAAAACCAAAAAGAAGGACATCTTTGCAAAAATCGCCAATTCCTTCAATAGCAAATCAGATAAAATGGTCACAGGTGAACAGTGCCTTCGCAAATGGACCAAACTGGAGTCAAAGACAAAGGAAGTTGAGGACCACAACAAACTGACAGGGAGGGACAAGAAAACATGGAAGTTCCATGAGGAAATGACTGCTTGCATGGGCACAAGCCCAAAAATTAATCCTGCTGTCACTATTGACACTTCTGATTTAACTAATAAGGCCACCTCAAGCAGCAGCTCTTCCCTCTCTTCACCTGGAGATGACTCAGATAATGATGGATCAGACACTGAGTCATCTAAAGATGGTGTAGCTAAGCCTAAGGCTAAGAAGATTAAACAGCCCACCAGGAAGAGGAAAAGTAACTCCTCAGCAGCTGAGATGTTAAGGTTTCTTGAGAGTTACAGCGAACGGCGAGAGAAAGCAGAGGCTGAGAAACTGGAACTTCTACGATCGATGAAAGGCGAAAAACAGGAATTTTTTACTAAATTTTTAGATTTCCTTAAGAACAAAGACTAGAGTGAAGAACAGTAATATTATTGAATGTCTTAAACAGTCTGACTGTCTTTGACAATGAAAAGTTGAGTTGTAAAAAACAAGTTGAAGATTTACATGAAAAGTCCATACTACAAAATGGCCTAGTTATAATGGCTAATTGAAAGTGTCAAAAAAACCTGGGAGTAAATTACACAGTCATGAAGAGTAATACAGTAACTCACTTATTTTGAAGGAGAAAAAGAAATCTTTTGCACTCATTATTTTTCTTGGAGACATTAGTGATTTAACTGTGTTGTGTTGATTTGCAAAATAAAGACAAAAATAACAATATTTGTGAAAATCTATCAGACCTCAATGTGTTACAATGTTTTCATGTACCCTGCCAGTCATCATCTCAATGAAATTCCAGTCCCCAAGCACAAACTGTTACATTCATAGACGAGAAACATAGAAACAGTCAACTTCTAAATACGATTTGCAAAGATAACATTCTTAAGATTATCTCGCTTAAGTGCAGCATGCCCATTTCCATCACGGTGATGCCCACTGCCATCATCATTGTCTTCATCTTCATCATCATCACCACCATCATCTAACATGTATCCAGGATCAAAGTCATCATGAAACAGGCATATGTTGTGAAGAACACATGCAGAAATGATAAGCTCGACTATCAACTCTACATTTAGATGGTCCATGTGTTGTAGCTTCCTCCATCTTCCTTTTAGTAGTCTGATAGCTCTCTCTACCACCTGCCTAAGAGAGCTAAGGACCGTATTGAAATGGGTTTGACGGGCAGTCAAATGTCCATTATCTTTATATGGAATCATGAGCCATCTGAAAACATATTGATTGGTATTAATGTATACTATAGCCCCACAGGGGAGGGACTTGGGATTTCAATTGAAGGGAATCAAAATTAAAGGGAGTGCTTGAGTCAAAAGTGAGCACTTGAAACTTACCCTAACAATGGATACCCTCCATCGCCAAGCAAGTGTGTGTTGCCAGGGAACTTATTTGCAGCTTGGTTGAAAATAGCTGAGTTTCGAAGTACTCTTGAGTCATGTACTGACCCTGGCCATCCAGCCAATACATCACTAAAAACCATATTGTCATCACAGATGACCTGAAAAGTTAAGGATTACCTATTATGAGTGACTACAGTGTACAATGGTTGCAAAAAATTTGCACAAAACTACAATGTAGTGTAAATATCTACAATATGGTGTAAAATGAGTCTCATTTTTCATTTTTTTTTGTTATCATTATTATCATTTTAATATTACAATAAGATTTTCTTTTACCTGAACCTGTATGGAATAAAACTTCTTCCTGTTTATGTAAGCATCAGGCTCTTCCATTGGTGCACGGATGCTAACGTGGGTTCCGTCAATCACGCCAACAACCCCAGGGAATCCCCCTTCCTCGAACACTTCCTTAATTGCATCCATTCTCCGCTCTGCAGATCAAAAAGGGCACATGAGATATAAAGAACAAAGTCTAAAAACTCAATCTAAGGCACTAAAGCTGAATATTTTACCGTTTGGCCATTTGATGTATGTGGGACAAAGGCTCAGCAGCGCCTGACTTCCTCTGTGTAGCACCCTGTCAACGCTGCTAAAGGTGACATTAAAACGATCAGCAACAAGCCTTGTACATTCTTGGTTGGCCATACACCACACGAACAAAAGCACTTGTTTCTCGGGAGGTAAAGGCTGTCTTCCTCTTGCATTTCTGAGGGGAATTTCTCCTGTATTTACTATTTCCCTGCAAAGTATCTCCATTGTGGTCCTAGTCATGCGAAAGTGACTTTGGAACTCACTTGGCATGTATCTAGGAACTGTTGCTTCAAAAAAGCCTTCGATTCGATTTAAATTTCTTCTCATATATAAAGCCGCACAGGAAAGCACTATGATTTCTTCTTCGTCTTCGAAAAAAGACATTTCTGTCTCCAAATCGTCACTTAACTCCATAAGAGCGATCAATGAGTTCGCGTCCGCCATGTTGAAAGGAACCAGAACCGGAAGCAAATGGTAAGCGCCTCTTTCCGGTAAATTGGTAATCCGCTTACCATTATGCACTGCACTCTCCAACCGGAATTTTCTGTCAAATGGTAAGCACCCACGATATCACCAGACCAGACCATCCGTAAACAAGTCTCGCATGACGGCGCTGTATCACGTACGGCTTACACGATCGCTTTGAAAGGCTTTTGAAGGTCGTTTTGCACGGTAGAGATTTTGAACTGCGGACAAACTTGACTCCTCTGTGCCCTGTGTCTCAACGCAGGACTTTTTACGAACAACAAACAAAAATTGTTTTTCTTGTGACAAAAGTGTCAATCAGTTCAGTGATCCTTAAAAAATTGTTCGCTTCACATTTCACTGTCTAGTCTGATGAATACGAATTCAAGCGGTTTTCGACCGAACATTTCCGTTATTTGGGAAAAGCGCCCTCGCCAAGATAATTCAAATGAAAGGAAAGATCGGTATAGGCTAGGGCAACTGTTCTGTAGCCGCAGTCCGAATCATGTTGCACAGCAATTTGCTCATCAAATTTTCCGCTTTATACGGCGGCACGCTTTCTTTTATATGAGCTTCGACATCGTTACGAACGCTCGCATTAAGAAGGTAGAAACAAAAATTTGCGTTGATTTGATTCAATGCGACCGGTTTGTCTCTCCCTTTTGAATGTTATTTTTGCTGCGAAATTAACACAGTATCAAGTGACGGGTAATTTTGTGTGTCCAAGTGCGACCCTAAATACAACAATTCAAATTGTCTCGGACAAGTTCCGAGACAAACATTGTCCTCAACATCTTGCAACATTTCAAATGTTTGTCTCAAGTGCGACCCGGGCCTTAGTAGGTTTCTTATAAAAATGGGGTCAATTTGCAAATTTTAGCCTAACAGGTTCTTAATGTGAGGCAGTTCTTACTCGCGGGTTTTAACTGTATGACAAATGGGTTTAAAAAAGTTTTGCCAATAAAGAATCCAAATATTACAATTAGATTTCCAGTCCGTTTTCTACCAAGCTTTAGTTTTGATTGTAAAGAAGTTAGAGTCGAAGTTCTCGGCTCGTTAGGGGTGAGTGCAGACTTACACAAGAACAAAAGTTCAAAATACTGCGCGTCACTATGCAAATCAAGTCAGTGAAATGTAAAAAGAATATTAAGTACTAAAAGACTTGCACTCCAGTTAGCCTGAAAAGCTCTCTCGGTTAGCATTCAAAAGTGGTAATGGCATTAAATACAATACGTACTCTTAGTCTGCAAATGTCAGACGGGGAGAGTTGAAAACACTGACCCCCGATCCGCGGACTACCCACTGACCCCCCACTCCGCGGATCACCTACGGACTACTCCGCGGACTAACCTTACGGAGTACCCCTACGGAGTACCCTATAAAATGAAACGAATTTATGTTTACGGGGGAAAGAGACAAGAGAAACCTACCTGTGCCACTTGCACGATCGATCGAAACAGGCGCCATCTTGTTTACCTCGATCCAGTCCTTCTTGTTACAAACTCAAACGGGACTTTATCGGCTAGTACTAAAACTAGGAACGCCGGAATACTAAAACCCGGAACAGATAAAATGTATATCGTGTAACCCTTACAAATATAAAGAGCTAACCGTAAACAGGCTAACCGAAGTTCATTGTAGGCTAACCGATGAATAGTAGGCTAACCGAGGTGAATAGTAGGCTAACCGCAGTGCATAGTAGGCTTGCTATTCACTCCGGTTAGCATACTATTCACGTCGGTTAGCCTACTATGAACTTCGGTTAGCTCTTTATATTTGTAAGGGTTACACGATATATTTTATCTGTTCCGGGTTTTAGTATTCCGGCGTTCTGGCGTTCCGGCGTTCCCGATTTTAGTACTAGGCTAGTCCCGTTAGGACTGGATCGAGGTAAACAAGATGGCGCCTGTTTCGATCGATCGTGCAAGTGGCACAGGTAGGTTTCTCTTGTCTCTTTCCCCCGTAAACATAAATTCGTTTCATTTTATAGGGTACTCCGTAAGGTTAGTCCGCGGAGTAGTCCGTAGGTGATCCGTGGAGTGGGGGGTCAGTGGGTAGTCCGCGGATCGGGGGTCAGTGTTTTCAACTCTCCCATGTCAGACACCGGAACAGTCGAAAAACCGGGTCGCGGCCGCTTACTTTTACTCACTTCTATACACTGACCAATAATTCTATCATTAAATCAAAACGAACAACAAGCAAGTTAACTGAGCTTATTTGTAACCAGACTGGGTCCTCATTAACAGAACACGAAGAATTGGCATAACTTATCTATACGCTGAAAATATTAAGACCTACCCAGAATCCAAAGACTCTTGATGGAAAACGTACGCTGAGTGCCCTTCAAATATTACAGCAAGGCGCCCAAATGTGTGACCGCTTTTAATTTATTCACATTCTTTCGTGGAGATTTAATCCAATCAGAAGTCAACTTCAAGCTATCCACGGCTTTTGATTGCACGAAAGAATGTGAATAAATTAAAAGTGGTCACACATTTGGGCGCCTTGCTGTAAACCTCTTCAGGTGTTTGTTATTCTTTTGTGTTCATGCTTATCTTCCCTCCAAGCCTCGCAGCATAATCTTCTCAAATGCAAATATATGACGCTCTTTTTAATGATACTCCCCCGCATTAACACCCATTAATACCCATTGTGGTCTAATATGCTAACCGTAGTGCTTTATAGGCTGACCCGAGTTCTACCGTATTATAGGAATTTAACGAAGCATTTTAACAACGCGAACAAAATGTACGCGTAACAAAATTAACGCGAATTTAAGAAAAGTTCTGGTTAAATGCTTATAGTAGACGTGTTTATATTAATTAACATCAATAAAATTAACATGTATCGTTAATTTCCTATAACAAGGTATTCAGGCTAATCACCTGTTCTCTGTCACGCATCACAAAGCTCTCGGCCCGCCCGCTAGGACTCTGGGAACGAGATTGGGGATTGGGGGAGATTGGGGAGCTCACGAGAGGGTAGCGTTGCGTGACAGATGGCCAGATCTGGTCAAGAGAACAGCTTT
>NC_135758.1:36797226-36813238 GCF_052425735.1 Oculina patagonica | reverse complement strand
GCTGAAATTGCCACTCAATTTATTCATAGAAACTTATTCAATAAGAAAATAAATGTTTTCCAGACAAGTAATAGGACTCTTTGAAAGTCGATTGTATGGAAAGCACCACGGCTTGCAAAGAAAGCACATGATATTTGTTCTCGTTTTGTGTAAATTGTCACAGCATCCTCATTCGCTGTTACATAGGAACAGAAACCTTTCGCTCACGTTCACTTGCAAACCATTTGCTCTTTTCGCACTTAAGAAAGGCAATAGTTTTAAAATTCATCACTTGCTGAAATAAAAACCTTGACCAAAGGCGTTAAAGTAGCGCATTTCTTCTAAAGCCTCGCTTTCATGTTAATGGAAAAAGAAAAAAATAATAATGAACTTGGTAAAGAAAGAAACAATGCTTAATGAAATTTGCCCACAAGAACATATTTAAAATACATGCAGGTGCTGTCAATTGTAGCGTAGAAAATAAATATGACGTTAAACTATGTCAGTTCTGACAAGACCTATCATACCCAATTTGAAGAAGAAGATTTCGAAAGTTTCCACCTTAGATTTTGTTGAAACTTGTCTCGTATTTAAAAGTTATAAACGGTCGTGATGACGCCTAGAATATCATAAATACCAGGTCACAAATAGTCGTTAAATAAAACAGTCATTCTATTTCTGTTTCGACACTCGTGGTCC
This sequence comes from Oculina patagonica, assembly GCF_052425735.1. NCBI lineage: Eukaryota > Metazoa > Cnidaria > Anthozoa > Scleractinia > Oculinidae > Oculina > Oculina patagonica. The sequence goes on along the minus strand of NC_135758.1, from coordinate 36,812,560 downwards.
CCCGTACAGTGCAGCATTTTGTATTACTTTTTCTATTCATGCCCAACAGATTATGCCAAGGTCTTTAGTAGCTGTAGGTTATATCTTCAAACGTAAGTTTGAATGACTTTAGCTTCAGGGACATACTTTAATGTTCTTTTTTTCACAGTAAAAGACATAGCACAGCCCATTCGCAGTACGTACAAACAGCTCTCTTTCGAAATGAATTACATTCTATAGATCAAAGCTTTGGTTTGTTTGCTGTTCTCTCGTCTACCTCTGCTGCTTTCTCTAACCGCCCTAAACGATCTTTGTTTTTGATTCTGCGAAAAACTGTTTGAGCATTTCGGTTTCCAGTTACAGCAAGAGATTTCAAAGCACTAGGAAATGCCTAAAAAGGAGGGAACTACAATCCACAAAATTTGCCAAGTCTTATGGCAACTTTCCACTTAAATACAGAAGTAATGAAACACGTCTGTGCTGACCAGTCATGCACAGCGCCTTCATTTGCAATTCAAGTCGCCTCACAGAATTCAACAGGAAGAGCCATGGCATCTTTTTTTAGCTTTTCTCAGGGACCAAAACTTGTTGTTTTCTCACGAATCGAGCTCCTAACTGGGCAGCACATAAGTGTTTAAAGTACCGCAGTGTCTCGCAAGATTGCAGCTCTCGCACCATCTTTCGAATCATGTTTGGTGTGTAATGGAAACCTTGTGTAGGTTTTCTCGGGGCAAGAACGCAATGATCGCACAATTTATCACTTCCCTTTCCCTTCCCCCACATTTTTGAGAAGGGAAGGGGTGGTGGTTGGGAGGGGCCGGTAGGGGGGGGGGGGTGGGGTTGGGGGCTAGAGGAAGGTATAACAAATATTTCTAGTATGACCAGAAAAACTAGGCTCTTTACTTGGTTGGCGTATGGCTTACTTAAAGCCCCCAATCGTCCGAAGTAATAACATTTGGTACGCTTGCCTCAAAGCACTTCAATAGTACTTAAAGAAGTAAAATAGTGCATAGAGAACGTTGTCTTTGGTCGTTATTGGCCAGTATCCCACATACATCACTTCCTTGAGTTAACAGGAAATATCTCCGAGTAAGAGCCTAATTTTTCCCAGGTTAGCCGAAACGGGTTCTTTTATAAATGGTAGTGACACAAATTACTTTAGGCTATTCAGGTTCTTAATAAGTTCTTATTTTCTAAAGAAAATTTACTTTAATACTTTTAGAACTTTTAGTGATATTCGGTCTATTCCTTGTGTAAAATTTGCATACCACATAAGTGCTTTGGTAAAAAGCACTAGCCATTTAGAATATGACATTATATATACGCACACTTGTGTTTTGTAAAAACTTCCCGAAAAACATTTTTAATCAGTTTAAGAAAATAACAACTTGTTTCCAAATTTGGGCCAAATAGGTTCTTATACAATTGGGGTCTAATTTCCAAATTTTAGCTTAACAGGTTTTTACCTGTTAGGTTCTTACCCGCGGGAATTTACTGTATATATATTTTAAAACCGAAAAACAGGACTTATCAAGTGTCCTCCCAATCCGATTCTTAAAATATACCAAAAACAAGAACCTTGTCATTGCTACTGAGTGTAAAAGTAAAAATTTTGCAGTTTCTCGGAAAAAGAGAAAGCCCAAAATTAATGAAACTATTAGATTCAAACAACGAGAAAGCCATCAGAAGGGTTCTATCACACGCCAAACATGTTGCCAAAGATGATGCGAAAGATGATGCGAGAGCTTTCATTCAATCGCCAGATACTGAATGAGTGATGTACTGGTACTCATTATGCAAGGAAATTGGCTGCCAAAACTGTGGTTCCGGACGGTGTTTAAAGTTCAAACAAAATACACTCAAGTACACAAAATTGTTTCATCAATGTTTGGTAAACAGCTGTGAAAAGCTATTCATGCTTTCTCACTCCTGGGATGCGATTCTACAAGCTTTGATGTTTATAATGGAAAGCAAAATACATGGAAACTCATACGTATTAACACAGGCTTATCAAGAGATCTTGGGATGGTTGAATAAAGCAGCAGGGTAGACCCGAGAACGGACTTTGCTGGAGGGGAGCTTCTGTCTGAATCTCTTCCCAAGCAAAGCAGACTAACTTGTACTATGGATGAGTCATGTTGTGTCAAAAGAAACAGAAAAGCAAGTCTCTTCAACAAACGTCATTCAATCTTTCCACTTAGGTTCTTGATTTAGAAAGACACATTAAAATTATTTTCCTTTAGTCAGGTAGCCCTTATTTTGTTTTACAAGCTAAGAGTCTGTTTTGGGCAATCCAATAAAGGGCCGAAAGCCACAACTGACAGTCACTTTCTGCAAAATTATTTTTTAAGACTTATTCTGAAATATCTTGTCAACTTTTGCATTGTTTTTTTTTTTTGTTCTTGATGTTTTTCGTTGGTTTTTGACGACGGGTGACAGCATTATATCATTTTTTACATATCCTCAACACTCGGCATCATAAATGTCACTACTTCCGACACGAAGTCAAAAATAGTGTAACATTCATCCCAGAATGATAATGGCTGGCTACAATCTACTCGCTGTATTGGTGCCTACTGTATTGGTGCCTAAAAAGTAGTCAGAAGAATTATGTCAAAAAGCTGAAACTGAGACTTAACCTATAGCTACACGTCACTAAACACGGTCCCAGGCAAACGCTCCGCACATCAAAACATTCACGGGGAAAAATTGCTATCATGAACATTATTGTATCATAAAGAAGACCTTCTTCTCAAAGTTTCGGAAAAATTTCAAGGCTACGTCGCTTAATATACATCTTTCAGTTTTAAACGTACGAAGGCTAAGGAAATAAAGCAGGCAAGTTTCGTAATGAACGTAACAGTCTTGAATATCATTTTTTTGTTGTTTCTTGAAAGCCTTCTTCAAGGAAATGTATGTTTGTGCATGGAAGTTTACAAGCAGCACATCGCAAATTTGTTGCCAAGCCCGTGTAATCTCGGGCACCACTGTTGAGACACTTGGCCAAATGTCGACTTAATAGTGTACAACAGTTTTTTTTTTTACCCTCCGGATCCGCCACCCTCCCTCATTTGGTCATTGCTTCGTGTTGGTTAATGTTGTCGTGTTGTGAAAACAACACGAAATGAATAACAAACCAAAAACGACTAATACATATCAAACGCGCTCTTGAGTAGAGACATTTGAAAGAACAAAATGTGACTACTTGTTACTTGGAATTTGTAACATTCTTGATGTCATCAACGAATGAAACGGAGAACAAGTTATAATAAAATCTAAAAACATTTTTAAGCACCATTTGCGATCTCTAACTTTATTTTTTACTGTAGCTGATCGACAACACCTGTTTTGGGTATTTTCTGTTAGGGAAAATTTTATCAAATACTGTTTTTCCTAACCAAGTTTATTGTCACTGTTCGTTTTCCTTTTAACACCAAAGCGAGGCTTCAGTTAAAAGGCGCCACTTTAACGGCTTTTACCAAATTTTTAACGTCAGCAAGTGATGAATTTTAAAAATATTGCCTTTCTTTAGTGCGGAAAGAGCAAATTGAAAGAGCAAATGGTTTGCAGGTGAACGCAGACTCGTACCCAGTCGCTTCTCTTGCTTTTTGAGCGGCGCGCAAGGCATCAAGGGAAGGACGAACTTATTTTGCGAAGCGACTGGCAGAAAACCAAGATTTTCTTGCACAAATTCGACATTTCTTGCAAGCATCAATATACAGCCGATTTATGGAACTTTTTAGACTTCTTTCTTCTTGAGTAGTATATTCAAGACTAAATATCAAGTTTGGACGTTATACAGCTCGTATTTGTTGAATTAATACAACATTTTCTAAGTCTGCCATTCAAAATGGCGGATGCAGTTGACGTCGAGAGTTTGGATATATCTTTCCACAAGCTGAATTTAGAGGGTAAGTAGGAATGTGTTTACATATATTTTGAAATAGGTTATGTTTTCAGTACGATCATTGTGTAATTTTCAGCCTATATTGATATTTTCAGACGATGATAGACCTGACGAATCGAACACTCAGAATCAAGTAGAAGAACTCTCTTACAACATATCTCAACATATACAACTCACAATACGAAGGCTTCAAGTACACCAAGCCTACTACCTACTAATTTGTAATTGTACATTATTTTGTTTGTGACCAGTAAAGACTGTCTCATAACAATTATTTTGTGCTCTTTATGACTAGTCATAGCTATTATTGGAACTAAAACTTTCTCTGCATCAGGAGTACAGTAGAACCCCGGTAACTCGAACAATGAAGGGAAACGAAAACCCGTTCGAGTTAGCGGGGTTTCGAGTTATCGGGGAAGATTGAATATTTAATTTGCCAAGTTAATAATTGATAGCTTACTGATTTTTCAGCACCTCAGTATATACAGTGCAAATTAAACTTATCTCGTCAGAAACTCTAAAACGATCATAAATTCTTAGGATAAGAGTGGGAAAAGGCTGTCAAATAGGTGATCTGTTTTGTTGCTCTAATTAATGGGCAACCGTGGCGAGTTGCAAGAACCGGAATTCGAGTTATCGGGGTAAATTTGACCCAAATTTTGATCAAGGAAAGCAAAATTTAGTTTGAGTTAGCGGGGTTTTCGAGTTATCCGAGTTCGAGTTAAAAATGACTTAAAAGTGAGTTCAAATCCAAGGGAAATGGAAGTATGTTCGAGTTAGCGGGGTTGTTCGAGTTATCCGAGTTCGAGTTACCGGGGTTCTACTGTATTTTCAATAATCTCAAAAATGACTTGTCAATGCATTAAGCTGCATTAAGCCTGGTTGTCATATGGTTTTATTAGTTGTATAAGTCTTGTGAAAATTCTAAATTCTTCCTGTATGTCATATAGATACCTTTTGAAAGTCTTTTTATTGTTCATTCCATTCTCCCAAATTCTGTGAAAATTCTGCACAACAAGTCTTATCTAGAACTTAGAAAATTTTGTTGGTTTTCTTTTCTATGCAATTTTTGTTAGATAGTAGTGGTATTTAGACAAAGGGAATGCACTACTACAGTTTTGTAACAATCTGTTTTTTTTTTTCTTTTCATATGGACAGTCATCACAGACAAAAATTTTTTGGATACTTTTGATATGACAAAGTGATACCACTTTTAATTAGTAGTGAATTTGCATATTATAGTAGAGGCTCTCAGCATCTCCAGTGTTGTATGGCTTAAACAATAAAGTCAAATTGCATAAGAGAATCATGTCAATCTCATACCCGTTGTCAAGTTTTCTAGTGTTATGGCTGAGTACAAACAATATACCTGAGAAATAGTTAGTCTTAATTACTACTACACAGTAGGCAATAGGAAACAAAGAATCAGCAAACTTTAGCACTTTCTTGTTAGCTTTTCATTTCACAGGTGTATTGTTTGCTCTCTATTATACAGGTATATATTAGTATTTTCTTTCTTGTTTATTATAAACTTAAAACAACTGTGCCTATTCCATTCTTGACTTGGTATGCTTTTTCAGTTAAAAATGGTGCAGATGTGTTCTCCTTCGGATCTCTCAAGTTCCCTTGCATAAATCCACCGACAATCAGTAATTGAAAAAGTCATATGGCTAATGCTCTTCAGATTTTAACTTGGCCTTTCCCAGCCCATATCACGTTGGAAGTTTTTGTTAAGTACATCTTGCTTGCACACTTAGCTCAGTATAATCTTTAGCTACCAATAGATTTGGATTCTGGCAATCATCACACAAATTGCCACATGGTTGTGATGTGTCACTGTCCCCATCATAGTATGACAGATCTACAGCAATGGCTCAGCATGCAGTATTTCACAATACTATCTAACAACTGCTTCTGAAGACATTTTTGGTCCAAGTCTGTTGTTCTGCTTATGGAGTTTAGAATACTTGATCTGTCCTCAAACCTTAGAAGAGAATGCATGTTCAGGGCATACCATCTTGACCTGCTTTCTGGAAGTAATCCTCCATGGATAATGTCAGGGATAGTGAGATGGATGACAAATCTCACGTCCTTTTTGTCAATTCCCATGCCAAGGGTTTTTGTGACACACATTACAGTACATGAATAATATTTTTACTGATATGTTTAGTAAATTAGAACATGTTGACAAAGTAAAAAAGTTACTATAATTGGTGTGGAGTGGGGTTCATATGGGGAAGGAAAATTACTATCATAATGTATAATATTGCAAGATACATGAAAATGGTAATAAGGTAAAGGGAATTTTATTTTTCTACAGAAATTGCTTGTAATGAATTAGCTGATTAAAATAACTCTAATAAATTTCAGAGACAATTGAGCTATGTTTGTTAGCATGCATGTTATCAATGGAAGCTAAAAACAAACAAAAAATAATTACAAATATTGTGGAAAAACTATAGAACTTCACAATAGACACTTGCTTTACAATAAACTCATCCTCTTCATGAAATTGATTGGCTAGAATATTATAGAACATGGATTTCAAGAACACAAGTTTCCACAATATGGTTTTATTAAAAGCTCTAATGATTATTACGAGCAGAAAGGTGCGCAAAACCATAATGTACTTGTTTAGAAATTGAACCCAAGCTTCTAGATAAATAACCATATCAAGTGTGCTGCCATCTACACCAACAGTCTATGTGGTAAATATATATATATAAATAAGCCTATAAATGACCTTTATATTGTGGAATTTGTGTGCTGATAGCTTGAAATCTTCACAAGTTGAAATCCTGTTTTCATAGTATAGGTATATACAAACCAAAAAAATAGAGACCAGTATATAGAAGTACCTCTTTTAATAGCTACACATATGTTTACCAACTTCACGTAAAAAGATTCCACGACAATTTCAACAGTACTGCTAGACTCGTGTAAACCATACATTGAACTTTACAAACACTGACAACGAGTCAACAATTATCTGTGGCCTATTGTAATGTAATAACCCTTGTGTTACAGGTATGTGACATAGAGTTTATAGCTGCTTGAATTCGTGTCCTTCGCTCTTGGTTTCCACAAGGTTCATTCCTTATATGTATTACATTCGGCGATAGCAATAAACTTAAATACCTTTGACTTGTACTCATTCGAAAGAATGACAGACACGTTAGGGTTTCTTCTGAGTGTTATTTTTCGGAAGGACTTAGACTGCGCTTAGAATATCGTCTTGGGTTATATGAGAATTGTGACTAACCCGATAATAGTGGACGATTCCATCACGAAAATAACAGGAAACACTGTCGGAGCAATTAGCATGCCGTTAAGGAAGATTACGAGCTAAAAAAACAGCGGTGAAATGGCTTTTCTTCAAGTGCATTGTTTTTAGCGGGAAAATCGGCCGCCATGTTGGATTAAAAAATAAGATAAGATTTTATTTACCTCTCCAAAAATGGTTTTTCAGGGCAAATTACAATAAAATGTTAAAAATGTACAGCTAAAAAATAAAATCATTCTAAATATTAAAAAGGGTTCTATGTTTCAATAAAATTCTTCCAAGCGCGACGTTTTATGGCATCCTTAAAAATACTCAAACTATTAACGTCTGGGTCCTTGGTAGTTCGTTCCAAAGATTCGTTTTCTGCCAGTCGTTACTTTTTCTATGTCCTTCCCATCAACCTCTTCGAACGTAGCGAAAACGAAAAAACGAGTAACGACTGGGTACGAGTCTGAGGTGAACGTGAGCGAAAAGTTTCTGTTCCTATGTAACAGCGAATGAGGATGCTGTGGCACGTGACACAAAACGAGAACAAATATCATGTGATGTTTTTGCAAGCCGTGGTGCTTTCCATACAATCGACCTTCATAGATCAGAGTCCTATCAGTTATCTGGATAACATTTATTTTCTTATTGATAAAGTTTCTATGAATAAATTGAGTGGCAATTTCAGCCTCGTTGTCATGTGAGACCGTTTTTGACCTGTACCGACTGACAAAAACATAGCTATAACTCAAAACGTATACACAATTTGAAACCACAAACTACCTAGCGTGAAAGAGGAGGTTTTTATCTATCGAAATCCGTTGTCAAACCTTTTTAGTACTCTTGAAGCGCAAAACATCATTTCTGTGCTCCTAGATCCCGGACTATAGAGGAAAGAATTTCACTTTTTGTCGTAGTTGGAGGTTTTTTTTAGAGGAAAGTGACATACAATCAGAGCGATAACTGTCTTAAAGTTCTACACAGGAAGCTCCGTTATTAGATGGTTCGCTTGCGCACCCCGAAATCCCTTCCCCTTCTCCTGCCCTACCACTACTTAGTTTGAAATCAAGGAACTTAGGGGAACAATGGAACAGCTTGCATTTTTGCAGTAAATGAATATCCAATATAACCTTGTTGAAATTTAAAAACACCCTTTCATCATCCCTTATCACCACTTTTAGTATCCTCTGGCCATACCGTTAAAAGGTGACATCATTCATCGCCCAGAATGCCGCGACACATCCGGGACTTTAGAAGCCCTTCTCGCGCGAAAATTCAAAAGCTCATTAGACAAAGTACACGTAATAACAAAGAAAGTCGGCCAAAATGGTCACCACTGCTCGGGAATTCTACTTTTACAAGAAAACGGTTTAGTTTACTCGTTACCATTCATATGGCTTTTGTAAAAATGAGGTGAATAAAGACAATCCGGCTACTTTTACGTCTGTTAATGTTTGGGAAGTATTATCTTTTTCGGCCTCAAATGCAGCTTTTTTGCAGCTCTGCATGTATGAGATCGACACTTTGAGGTTGAAAATCTCGAGAAAAAAGAACTAAGCAGGAAAGCATTCATATGGCTTTTTATAAGTAGCATTTCAAGAGTTACTTGCCGCTTTTTCGCGCAAATCCGACGGTTGGAAGCATTATCTTTTTTAACTTGTCTGATTCTACCCACGTGAGTTGATTTAAAATTCCCGTATGCGTTTTAATGAATTCAAAACTCCGCTTTCATAAACAATAGAGGCCAAGCTATGACAATTAAGCATCAGTGAAGTGTGACAAACTGATAACACCAGAATGCGCAAAAATTGAGACACATACTCTTCGATCGCGATCGCTTTCGGAACCCACAATTGAAATGTCTTTTCTAAGCGAACTGCAGCGCATTGACCGAAAGCTTTCTTTCGTAACTGAAAAGTTACAATCAATTATTTATAACTTTTGATCAATCCAAAGTTGAATAATTAATTTTTAGAAACAATAGAATGCGAAATCCCACGAGGCACTGACGGCGTGCGTCGGCTCGTTCCGACAACAACATGCGCTCGTTTGTTTTTTTTTTTTTAGTTTTATATGATCAATGCGCCAAATTACAAATTACTTGCGCTGGCAGAATTCGCATGAGGCTCGGTAGAGACGAACGGGCTGAAAGACAAACAGGCCGAACAAACATGTGAACAAGGAATAGCCTTTGAGAGTACATGATCTTGCGGTACTTGTCGCTTGGCCGTTTCAGTTTGAGAAGAAATAAAATATATATACAAACATCGGCAACAAACATGATACATGGACTACGCATCGTTTGAAAAAAAAAAAGAAAACAAAACAAAATCTACTTGATGTTTTGTATGCTACAGCACACATCTTCAGAAGTGACGGTTATAAAATTAAATGCGGTAATAAAACTTTAAATTTCTTGCGACGTACTGGTAAATAGCTAAACAATAATTATCAACAGCAATGACAATAGACCAGTTGCATTATGACGTAAATGCGCAAAGACTTCTGGTAGTTGTAGTAAAGTTCGCGGGAAATTTTGAATCGCCATCAAGCCTGCTAGCCCAAGAAAATCGTGATGGAGGTAAAGAAAAATACTCTCACCGAAGAAGACGTCCCTGTGGCGTCATTAAAGGGGCAAAAAGCAAGCTCTTAGCGTAAAACCAAGTTCGTTAAAATGAAAAAAATTATGCAAGAAATTTTATATTTGCTGGGTTGCATTTTATAGTGAAGTTTCAACAAGTGTTTCCTCCAGTCGAGTCTCAGTGTCGCGGTCATTTAATTAAATTCGTAAAACTTTTGCTTGCAAGGTAATATATTTTTTTATTTTCAAATAATATACGAAGACGCAATATTTTATCCTTTCTAAACATGGGGGGAGTACATGATGTCTACTCGTAAAATCTTTGAGGCTCACCGTTCGATTCTCAAAAAGTAATCGTTCATCAACAAGATTAACTAAATAAAATTATGTTTGCTCGCACGGCCCTCGCTCGTATTGAAACCACAACTCCTGCTCGACGAGTTGACATTTCCAGTACAAAAACAAGAAAACTGCTTTGTTAAAGAATGTTGCAATTACAGTTCTAATTTGGCAAAAAAAGAAATACAATTTTAAGGTAGAAAACAACAACAAGTAATCTGTATTCAACAGTAGAGGGAAGTTTTGATTGATCGCCAGTCGGCTTGAAAATTCTTTATGATTGACATTTCATCGATGAAGCTCGATTTAACGAAGAAAATTATTTGACTCGTTTCTCTGTCTCACTGCAAAAATAAACTGACCGTCCCGCCAAGCAAATGTATATATGGTAAACATGCTAAGCTTTTCAGTGAAGAATTTTAAATTCACCTGCGATGGATGGAGGCGAAAAAAAAATGATGAACAAAGTCGATGACCTGTCTTGCTTCCACTTGATTCCACACAAATTTAAAAATACCCTGGACTTGTCCTTTCAAGCAACTGTTTCCAGTTTGCGATTTTTAAGCTGTGATATAAGGCTAAAATTATTTACGAAGAGAAGTTGTCGGCCGCGATAAATGAATTTCTACCAAGTAAACTCCGCCACACAACGTACATAACTCACGTGAACACGAACAACATTTGTCTGTCTTGGTTAAAACACATAACTCAGTCCATTTTCATTTGGCTGTTCCGAAAACGCGGAGTGCGGAGTGCGGAGTGCGGAGTCCGAAAATGCGGAGTCTGTAAAAAAATAAAAAAATAAAATAAAATAAAAATAAAATAAAAAAAGTGTGATAAAAAAATTAAAATAAAATGAAAAATATATAAATATTAAACTAAATATTAAAATAATAATACACATTTTTGCACAGCTTCGCCCGAAGCAGTGAAGCGGATCGTTCCGACCGCGGCCATTTCTTTCTTCAAAAATGACTGCAGTTTACGTTTCACGAAATATTAAAAAACAGTATTTCCAATTTTTTGGAATCACTACTCGTAAACTTCAAATAACTTTAGTTTCTTTTTTACCAAAGAGCCTAAAGCCATGTTGCTTCGCCTGGCTTTCCACGAATACACAGTAAACTCTCTAAAAGAACCATCAGCAACGTGGCACTTTTCAACTCCGCCTTTTATGCTAGACGAAGTTCAAATTAAAGAAAAATGTACAACAACGATACGCTACTCCGCAGCACTTTTTACTTTTTAAAAGAAACTAAAGTTATTTGAAGTTTACGAGTAGTGATTCCAAAAAATTGGAAATACTGTTTGTTAATATTTCGTGAAACGTAAACTGCAGTCATTTTTGAAGAAAGAAATGGCCGCGGTCTGAACGATCCGCTTCACTGCTTCGGGCGAAGCTGTGCAAAAATGTGTATTATTTTTTTAATATTTAGTTTAATATTTATATATTTTTCATTTTATTTTAATTTTTTTATCACACTTTTTTTATTTTATTTTATTTTATTTATTTTTTATTTTTTTACAGACTCCGCATTTTCGGACTCCGCACTCCGCACTCCGCACTCCGCGTTTTCGGAACAGCCGATTTTCATTTCAAAGCTATCATCCTGTTTTCTATAGTTCTGACAGGTAACTGAAATATAAATGTATAAACAAATTTCGCAGCGACAAGAGCATTAAGTTTAACTTAGCAGCACAGCTTCAAAATAAATGTCCTAGATGTCCACCTTCGCGCTTGGCCGCCCTTAGGGACTGTACAATAATTATCAGGAGGGGGAGGGGGCCGAAAAATGAGCCGTGCAAGGAGAAATATTACACAATACCCCCCCTCTCAACAAAGGCAAATTAGCTCTGACCCCACTCCAAATCTCCCAAAAACTATTCAGGACCCCCCCCCCCCCCAACCACGACCAAAAAATATAGTAAATATACCTGAATCCTTTACTTGCTTTGTACTGTAACGCATTCGACATCAGTGTCTGGGACAAAGAGTACCTCGTAACTGTGTTCGATAAAGTCGCGCATTCATGAAGAGTCTCTATTCATGACAGCTTCAAAGAGAGGGCAGGTAGTGACCTCAGTGTCATGAGAAAAATGTTCACAGCAGAGAGAGATAGACAATACTCATTCGTCTAAGATGTCAGGAAATTGCGAAGCCAGCTATAAATACATGGTATGTGTCAATCAAGCTTGTGCTGGGCGGTTTTTGTGTGAGAAAAACCCCCCTCCCCAAACCGAATAACAACAGCAACATTAATAATAATAATAATAATAATAATAATAATAATAATAATAATAATAATAAACTTTATTAACGTGTCAAATTGTAGTAGCTGAGGGGAAAAGTCCCCTCTACTAATTGTGGACACCTAACCTGCCTAACTAAATCGTAATTATTATATATAAAATAGAAAATATTTATATACATTTAAAAATATTAAAATATAAAAATTAAAATTATGTTAAAAATAAAAATTATGTCATGTAATGTTGGCGGCCAGTCATTCTTGGCATAGGTTACATCCCTGACAGTCACTGACATTAGCAGCCAGCGCAGTGAGGTCCCGACCACGCATTTAAATTTAGCCTGCGAACAGGCTCCTGAGTGGGGTTTCCACGAGCGAAGCGAGTGGGATTTATACGCGAGCGGGAGCCTGTGAACAGTCCTTTGAAACCGCCGATCCATGATACCAGATTCTGGTATCATGATCTGATTGGTCAGACCGCTAATTTTTGACAACTGAGCGATGAATATTGATAGATGCTGTCAATACAAAGTATTGCGCTACAAGTTTGGATACTCTTGGCCGCCGTGATCGATTATGATTTCCGATTCCTTCGATAACGTTTTCTCCGTCCATCGACAATTTAGGGAGCTTTAGCAATAATGACGGTGACGCCGAGGACAACGCCTGGTGCAAGATGAAAAATATTTTTCTCGAGAATCTCGCTATTATCTAAATGTATTCAGTGTATCTATTGGTTTAGGAACAAGCTGGAGCTAAATATGTCAGAAAGCGTTCATCATCAAATAGAAATTCAAAAATTCAGCCAACATCGTTCACGCTATTTAAAATACGCTGAATTTGGTCATTTGACGTTGTTGTTTTGCAGAGAACGGCCAAGAAATATACCAGGATATAAAACGCACGTGCAGGGCTTTTATTCTGCTCATTAAACCTTTTGTTTGGTGACGTTTTCGTTCACTTTGCCGTCGTGGTTTGCTAAAGCTCCCTAATATTGCCGCGCGAACTTAAGAGATCTCCTAGAAGATTTCCCTGTCACATTCTCTCTGTTGCTCAAGAGTCGATCTTGTTGGCGTTTTGCCGAAGGTGTTTCACTAGTCGGCGATCGAAACGCCGAAGTTCTTTTGTAGCTTGGCGGAGTCGTACACTCAGAAGAATTCTCTGGCTGTTCCAAAGATTTATTGCAACGGCCGGTAATCATTTCACAGGAATAAGAAAGTCGGACAAGTTGTCGAGCACAAGAAAGGCATGATAATTCAAAATAATTTTCTCCACGCTGCTAGCGTTGTCCCAGCTTTTCAATTTCCGCAGCTAAAATCACATTTTCTTGGGCAGGGGCCACAAGCAATTCTTTGCTTTTCAGCGTGTTGAATACGAAAACCACTGGCACTCGTTTGCCCTGAGGCGAGATCAGTAATTTCTTACAGAAACGGCAAATCTGTTCCCGTTGAAAATACCCAAGTGCGCGCAAATGTTATGAGAGTCGATGCAATCGAGCGTAAAACACAGGTCTAATTACCTTTTTGACAGATTTGTTACAGGATACATTAATTTATTACAAGTAGGCGGATGGGTGGAATTAAACAAAGTCTACAGGCTCCCCCTCAGGCCCCGCTCTTCCGCTCGCTTCGCTCGCGTATAAATCCCACTCGCTTCGCTCACGGAAACCCCACTCGGGAGCCTGTTCGCAGGCTAATTTAAATTGCTTCAAAGAGGGTAAATTTCTTAGTCTCGGAGTGAGAGCATTCCAAAGGTTGGACCCCAGGTAGCGGAGAGAGTGTTTGCCATATGTTACCGTAGAGAAACGGGGTTGAACAAATTCACGTTTTCTAAAATTATATAAGCCACTGTCTAATTGGAAAATATTACAGAGTCTCTCGGACAGCAATTTATGCTTAATTTTATACATAAAGATGGCAATGTCCTGTAATCGCCTGTTGTATAACGATGGTATGTCTGCTTTTGTCAGTAGTTTCTCATAGCAAGATTGTTTATCCTTAAATACTGCCCTAAGTCCTCTTTCTTGTACGCGTTCAAGCTTTTTTCTATCGCTAGCCTTGCAGAAGTGCCAGGTGAGGTGACAGTAAGTTAGGTGTGGTAAAATGGCAGCTTTATATAGTTGCAGCTTTGCTTCTGTTGGTATCAGGTTTTTCAGTCTCATAAGGACTCCAATCCTTTGACTTGCTTTCTTACACACGTTGTTGATATGGTGGTTAAAGTTTAGCTTACTATCTATCGTCACTCCTAAAAGGTTCAGCTTCTCTGTCGACTCGATCTCGCTCCCTTGAACACTCATGGTCAGATCTGTTATCTCTCTTTTGTTCTGCACTGCCATGGTTTTGTATTTACTATAGTTACCCTTGAGCATGTTGTCTTCATACCATTTAGAAGCCTTATCTGCATTCCTGCTTAGTGATGACTTTACGTTTGCGAGATCCTTTCCTGTTTCGTAAATCTGATGGTCATCCGCGTACATAGAAAGGTTCGATTTAATTTCATAGGCCAGGTCGTTCTGGTAGATGTTCCAAAGAAGTGGCCCTAACGCAGATCCTTGTGGGCATCCTCTGTTTACCACTTGCCAAGAACTTGTCAGTGATCCCATTCTGATTCTGTTTTGTCTGTTGGAGAGATACGAGCGTAGAAGATTGACGGTGTTTTCCTCAAAACCATAGGCTCTTAACTTGTTAAGCATGAGTCGCGGGTGGAGTGAGTCAAATGCTTTTGACATATCCGTAGATAATACAGCTACACATTGGTGCCCGTCCCTCGCAAGTTTCCATTGTTGTTTCCATTATTTCAAGGTGTGAAGCTGATACACTGAACGAACTAAAGAAAAAGGTGGAAACTATTAAAGATACAATTGCTGTACATGATGACAGTCTTTTTAGTGAGAGAACAGGAAAGCTACAAACAGGCCTTACCTGCCACCATAAATTTAATTCAGACACTAATAATAATAAAATAATAATAAAACAATCTTTTACGAGGAAGCGCCCGTCACGTAAATACGT
>NC_135758.1:36774885-36796726 GCF_052425735.1 Oculina patagonica | reverse complement strand
GTTGGTCTGAACAAGGGCGAGTAAAACTAAAAAAAAGGCAAGACGGCTTCTTAAACCCTTATCATTTCTTGTTTTTAAAATGCAGGCTTGACAATCGCCATTCTACAAGGATTCTGCGCAAAGTAGTCAGCACTTACGTTGCGTGACAATTCGGAACAAGGAAACACGATGTAATCACAATAGTATTAATTCCGAAAGCTAGAAGCCAATGATCCATGCACTCCTATACTTGCTCGGCAGCATTACAGTGTCAGTGCAAAGTTCGAAATCACAGCCCTTAACTCCAAAATTTCGTATAATGTCCATTTAAAAATCATTAAATTACAAATTCGTGCGGAATCCGTGACATGTTGCACCAAAAAAAACCTTTTAAGTCTTTAAATGAAAACAAAGGCGTATATAGATTTCAATTTACTTCATTGCGGCCAGTGAGTTCCCCGTGGATTCAATTATGGATTGTTTTGTAAAATAACTGAGCGATAATAACAACAATAATTCATTGATCTCATAACAGCGAAAGACGAAGAACTTTCTACAGGTACCAGTATTCGCGATTTTATATATCTTTTTTTAATCAATATATCAATTTTCATTTGTTAAAAAACAGGATCTCGAATTGTTTTCTTTTTTTCGGTGAGTTTTACCTTTTTGAAGTGAGAGACTAACTACTTTACCTTTAAGCTCCTCGGGGAATAATATTCAAAGAAGTCGGTGTCATTAATATGTTAATTTTTAAGTGATCGGGTAAATATTCAATCCAATAACCTTGGACAGTCATTTGTTTTGACCGACACAAAGTGCCCATTTACACGCGCCGCGCCACGATCGATCCGCGATGCTGAAAATTATTTGGGGTTTCATAGTCCGCGCCTGGAGTATTGTTGCTTATTATTTATTTCCAAAGAAGATCAACGGTTCAAGGAAACCCAGTAAATCGACGGAGGAAATTGAAATTTCAGAACAGGCAGCTTTTCTCTGCCAGAAATACATCGAAGCGCGATTCACGCGCTCAAATTTATGCTACTTCAACCCGAAAAGCCGGAACAGAGATAGCGTTGGGTGTTCTGAAGATGTAGTACAGACGTTGTGCGAGGTGGGAGCGTTACTTGAGCGAAGCTATCCGAAGCTTTACAACAACGTTTTGGATCAATTAAACTGCAGAGTAAACCTTGCTATTATCGTCTGCAATACGTTCAATCGCGTCTCTGAACAGATCATTGACTCCGGCGTGAGCTGGGCACGGATCGTCGCTGTCTACGCTTTCGCCGGGGCACTGGCTTACGATTTTACGCAGACCGGAGACACGAGATTTATCCGCTGCATGTCAAGTTGGATGGGTCATTTCTCCGCGAAACGGCTGAGTCCATGGATCAGACAGAATGGAGGATGGGTGAGTGAGATTTGAACTGCTACACAAAGTATCGTTTTACCTTTTCTTGGGGTTACTTATCGCTTATGTTAAGATTTTAAGTGATATTGTTTGTTTCACTCGTGGTAACATTTCATTTCGTTTATGTTTAAGTGTTATCAGCCCATTCCTTTCTGCATGCATGCTACGCGTTTGTTTGCAGTATCGGTTACCGGCGCGGCTGGTCTGCCGGTTTGAATTTTATTATAAAGGCATTTTCTTCATACGCAAAAGAAGCTTTATAAAGAATCTTAACAAGCTGCGTGTGCTCAAGACTCTTACGTGCGAGCTGCCTCGCGTCGTTGTGTACTGTCAATATCAATGTCTTCAAAATGCTTTAATAACAACCGACAATTCCCGGACAATTACATTACTTCATCTTATATTGTTTGCCTAAAGCCTTGCATGTGTACTGAGCTATAATTTGTCATGGTCTGGTAGCTGACAAAAGAGGCCGCGTAAGGGTAGCACTGCTGGGGACAAGGGTCACTTAGCTGCCGTTCTTTTCTCCGTTATGCAACTGTTTGATAAAAAAAATCCCAGTTTCAATCTTTATGGTCTTTTTGTGATCGTTTGCCGGTTTTTCATACTGCATACCCGAAAAAATAATTACTGCAGAAATCAATTTAAATTTCCGATTTTAACCTAAGGACAAACCGGAGGAGGGGTAAAAAAAGTTCCGGTGCAGTAATTTTTTTTAAAGGCCTAGTTGTCTACAGGATTTTTTTTTCCGCTGCACGAATTTGTTCAGGCACAACTGCTTGCAGGATACTTTTTTGGCAAGTTTGCCTTGCAGGAATTTTTTTAGTACAAGTCTGGGCTAATCTTGACCAGTTTAAACTGCAGGATACAGCACAAAATTTTAACTCAGGGTCACTCAGTGTGATCTAGTTACATACTTTCTTTTATACCATGCCATAGAAAATACAGCCAATCAGAATACAGGAAAGCCGTTGTATATTCGACGGTATTCAACCCAACCTTCCCATAGTGCGCTGCGACTGTATTCTCGACGAAATTTAGTAAGCGTATTTTCTATGGCATGGTATAAAATAGTTATACAACACTTTCTCGTGGTATACTATGGAATATCCCACTTGTCACTTGTATTTTCTTGGCATACACACTCGCCTAAGGGCTCGTGTGTATACCGAGAAAATACAAGTGACTCGTGGGATATTCCATAGTATACCACTCGAAAGCGTTGCATAACTAGCATTTAGCCTGCTGAAGTTACTTTCTCCAATTTCAATCGACAGAAAGGCCTGGTTACACATTTTAAGGAAGAGGAACATTCAGTTATGGGTTCATTAAGCAGATGGCTGACAAAGAGTCAACCGAGAAGACAGCAGCCCGATTCGAAAACCACGCCCATCGACAGTTCTTGACGCGTGCTGCGTACGCGTGCAGACAGAATCATGCACCCGAATTCACGAGCAATGCAGGCTTAAACCATCAAAACTGCAAACTGCAACGAACTGCAATCGTCACTCGGGTTACATTTCCGTAGAACAATATCCATTTTACGAAAAAGCGGCCCAAGTGTGGCGGCCATATAGCAGGAGCTACAGCTAGAAAACGAACTTCACTTTCCCTAAACACTCTTGTTCCGTGGTCATTTCAATTTGATACAAAAATACAAACGGCGGCAACACACATAACACATCGGTGACACATGAACTTTCATCAGTGTTATAAGGCCCGTTTAAAAATGCAGGCGATTTTTGTTGCGCAACTCATTGCAATTTTTGTCGCGCCGAAGATGCATCAAGTTTCGAACAGGTTCAAAACTCCTGCGATATCGCGGCGATTTTATCGCCGCTAGCTTACACGGGTGCAAACTCGCGGCGATTCCATGGCGATTTTATCGCCGCGATATTCATGCAACCTCGGCGCGACAAAATTGCATCGGGTTGCGCGACAGAAAAAAACGCCTGTGTAAACGGGCCTCTAGAGAAAGGACGTACAAAATTGCAGACAATCCTTACAGTTTGTCTTTGTTTAATCCGGTGGATCATTAAACGTGATTACTTTTTAGTTTGCATCTCTTCTCACTTTTCTGTTTTAAACTTGTTTCCAGATTCGAAAAAAAAAAGACGTGTCAGGGGCTGTGGGGGTAATCATATGCAGAATGGGACCGACTGTTAGACCATGTCCTGTATGAACATGCGGAGCCTGACACAGCTCTTTCTGAGAAGCTTTATCCTGAATAACATGGCACATAATAATTATCTCGTTTCACCTTTTTGCATCCAAAAAGCGCCTACACAACTCCAAGCAATTTCTTAAGGACAATTGTCATCATACGGTTAAAACCAATAGCATTTCGACAACTAAGTTTAACTGACGTAAGCTAGGAAAATACAGAAAATTCGAATGTTTCTTTTCACGCCTGTCTATTCGTAAGCTGTGAACACAAATATGAACAGCTTTTTCGATTCTAATGATTGCCATTGTTTTAAATGTTTTGTTGTTGGAAAATACCGGTAAAAAGTTCCCGGCAGTACAGTGCAAACTTTGCGACTGATAAACGGGTCATTCCCAAAACGTTTCGCAAAACGAGAACAACATTTAAGCACTTTTAAAGAAGAAAAAAAAACATTTTTATAGTACTTGAAAAAAGTGCTACACAGCAACCTATTATTATTATTATTATTATTACTATTCTTGGTTTGCAACCACGTGACAAGGCGGCCATGTTGGATGACAAAACAATAAAACATGTGTTTGCGGAATTTGCATAATAAAAAAGTTTAGTTACCAACGGAGAAGAACGCTTTGTTCCTGTCATCCAACATGGCTGCTGTGACGTCAGCTGCAAACCAGCAATTCAGGGCAAACTGTAATTCTTCGTCTTTCAGAGCTCGAGAGGAAGTGAGGGTTTCTACCTTGACAGTCAATCTTTTGATTTTTAGACGCTACTAGGCAATTACTTCTCCTGGTTGTTTTCATTTGGTCTCTTTTTTTTGTATAAATTTAATGTCACGCGGCGCTCAAGATAGCTACGGAATCTCGCAAATTGATTTCTCTTCGCCCTGGTAAAAAAAGATAAATAGAAAATAAAACTAAAGTACATAAACGTTGCGTATGCGGATTAAAAAAAGTTGAAAATACAAACATGCTAAGATCTGAGCTAAAATAAGGAAATTATCAAAGTCTCTTCGAGATATCGACGTTTTTGCATGAAGTATGAGTCGAAGGTTTATCCTGTGCATTGTTCTTCGAACTTATCATTACAGTTTCTTTGTAGTTTAGTTTAACAATTTCCTATCTTCGCGGAGGAAATGCAGCCATACAATTTTGTCAAAAATGGCTCGTCCGCGCCGGGTATTTATACACATATTCCTTAACATTACACAAATAAACAGTGCAAATTTCGCCGAGATCTGACAATTCTATACTTTAAAATTGCAAGGACCTTTCGAGGCAGTCGATTACGGCAGCGAAAATAGCAAATGAAACAGCAAAATATGCGTTCGACGCTTTGTTTTTGCGACGCCATAATTGAATTGTTATAGGTAGACCGCTGTTCAATGTGTTCAAGGCCGTATCGTTACGATTGCTCCACGAAAAAGCACGAAAAAAAATACGGATATTTCCGACTACTGTCGGAGAAAACATTGCGCATATAATTGCGGCGTAAACAAATCGTTACACTCAAGCTGCGTTTTGTCTAGGCTCTGCGAGGGTCGGATATCAAGACCCAGGATTAAACAAACATATTTGAAGATGAAATACGAAAGAATTTTGCTGTCTTTGACTGAAATTTCACTCGAACTGCGAAGATACGATCGCATGTTGTAAAGCCGATTCATGCAACATTGCTGTCAACGCGAGGTCTCTTAAGTATATCATCTAAACACAGTTATAATACTAGGCTAGCATCAAAATCAACCTACTATATCAATCGTGTTAGAACTAATTATGGCAAATTTAATTTACACTTTTCTGGTCCCTCCATCTGGAATAACTTGGATGAAGAACTAAAAAGTCTATCTCTTCATTCATTTAAGCAAACTATGAAAAAGCGTTATTTAAGTACTTATGGTTAATGCTGGCTTAGTATTTTAATTTTCTTTTCGCTCGTATTAAACTAATATTAACAAATTTTAGTTCAAACATTAACTGGTACTGTTTTTCTTTTTTTTTTTTTTCTTTTTTTTTCCCATGTTCCTTTTTTTCCCTACTTTTCTAAATTAAATTATCACTTATACATACTTAGTTACATTGTACTTATTTATTTTTATTTCATTTTATATTTTTTTTCTTTTCTGCATGGTACTTAATTACTTAGCACTTGTCTTATTTTACTTTTGTCTTCTTTAATGTACAACCTAGTCAAAGCAATTAATTTTTTTTTTTTAACTACTCAGCTCGTTTAGTTTATTTCTATTCTGAGTAGTTTTTTTTTGCCTATTCAAGTTAATTTATATTATGCTGTAATTTATCTTCTATTTAATTTGGCAAAATAAAATGGTTGTTGTTGTTGTCGTCCCTAACGACCTAGGCTGATGACGAAATAGAATGGCGCTTGCATGTAGCGACCAAATTTGGCCTAATTTTTAACCGCTCCTAAGCTAAAAGAATCCCCCATCTCTTGCATTTGTTTTAACTTCAATAATATCTTTGAAAAGAGCGAGTTTTTTTGGTATGGTTTATTTTTGACGTTTGTAATTTTTAAACGATGTAAGTGCTAGTGATTATTTATTCGTGTTTTAGTTACGCAATCCATTGTTTGTGCGACGCTTTTTATAGATCGCCTTTCAGACACACGTGCGTTGAGATAAGAAAGCTGACATGTCACTTTTAAAATTGTTATATAACGTTTGTAAATGTGACAAGTCACGTTTTTTCCACGAGATCGCAAGTGATCACCCACAGCGGAAAGTAATCCCTTGAGAAATTAAAACAGTCCCTTGAGAAATTAAAAAATTCCGTTGAGAGTTTACAAATATGTGGTTCCAAATTTTGTCCACATAACCCCTATTCTACGTTTTTAGCTTGTAAACAAGCAAAAACGTCGAAAAAAATGACCAATACGTTTAAAAGGCGCAGCAATGAGTTTATTTTAACTTGTCACTTCTTCGTGAGCCTTTCGCAATAACCACTGACTGAACGGTCAGTTCGCTGTCGCGTTAAATTTCTTTCTCGCTATAAATACGATCACCTTGAAGGAAAAAGGGATCTCAACATCGAGTTTTAAACCTTTCAGCTTGCCCTTCTCCAGCTCATCAATTCCTTCTTCGATTTCCTCATCACTTAGCTCCCTTAAAGTACTGTGGAAGCGTCCTCGTAGCATGTCAAACCACTGGGATTTCGTCACACTGTACTCGATCTTCTCTTCCGAAACTTCCACATCAAAATTGGCTAATCGTAACAACGAAGAGGTGTTTTCTTTTCGCTCAGCCAAGAAAGTGCTGATGCAATTGGCTACTTTTGTAAACCACGGGTAAAAATATTCGCCGACTTGAACCACCAAAAATACACCACCGGGCGATAGAAAGGCTTCTACACCGCTGTAGATTTTTAAAGGATCAGGAAAATGGTGAACGACATCTACACAAAACGCTCTGTTAAAGCGCTGGTCTTTGTCCAATCCATCGAGAAATTCATCCGCGGATTTTTGTATAGGAAACACACCTTTCTTTTTCTTGGCTATTTCTTGCATCTCTGCGGAAGGTTCCACGCACCAAACGAGATTTTTCAGTTGCAACTTTTCGAAGAGTCGCTCTGCTAGAAAGCCTGTTCCACTACCAATGTCGACAACAATGTGGTTGGGCTGTAAGTTGAAATATTTCAGCAAGACGCTAACTTGAGCTTCCTTCGGCCCCTTGTAGAAGTAATCATAATTCTTTGCAACAACACGGTAATGATCTGCAAAAAAGATACTCAAACTCAGAGACGATTGATAGAGTAGTATTGTGTGTGTAGTGGCACAAAATAACTCACTGCACACTGCACCCTGATCAAGAGACCATTACGCAACAGAACAGACCTACCTTTAACCTGCGATCTTGCGGCGGGAGGAAAAAAATGCTTGATCGCAGGTTAGCATCTCATATAACCCCTTGTCCGGAAGAAAATCTATTCTGATTCTCACAGAGGAATTGTTCCCTTACAATCTTTATCCTTTTGCAATGTATTTCCACAAATCAAGTTAATGAATTTAATATAGAGAAAATTTCACAGTATTTCTGTCAATATTTCGCTTACCAGTTGTCTTGGAACTGGCACTGGCTTTTACAGAGGATAAATCGTTAGGTGTAGCCATCATCATTTATAGATTGTTGGAACCTCCTAAGTAAAAATGCGACAAACATTAGGTGATCTCTCACAGGACAATCACAAGCAAGTCAATTTAAGTTTTCTCCTGCCTGCAGTGACCAGTCTAAAGTGGTCTTTGTGACATTGTCGCTGTATCTAATCCCAGTGTGGAGAGCCTACTTGTTAGCTAGCGAAAACACAGACCTTCCAAAATGTTCGAAATCTGGAGATTTCTGTGATTTCAGAGAAGCGTGAAACCTCTATGTCACAAGTCCGACTTTCTGAAAGCTGACGTAGTCGAGGCGTAGTGTCGACGGGACCCGGACGGAACAGTCGATTTATCTTTATGACAGGTGTCTACCCTTGGGCCTGGGAGTTGCAGTCGATATTTCCTCGTATCAATTACATGTAAAACGTCGAAGCTACGTTTGCTCTGGGCAATTTAAGCATGACCAAGAAGTTAAATTTTGGAGCGCTACCGGTTTCTGATGCAATTTTACTGTTCAGCTCTTTGTAATCCTTATAGGGCCGTAGCCAGACATTTGAAGCATAGCCGAAGCAAAATCTGCGAACGCCGAAGGCGCGACAGCCGGTAGGGAGGGCCCCCGAAAAAAAAATTGGAATCTAGAAGCTCTGAAACGTGAGCAAAATCTCTACCGTACAAAACGACCTTCAAGAAAGACCTTTCGCTTTGAAGGTCGTTTTGTACGGTAGAGATTTTGAAATGCGGACAAACTTGACTCCTTTGTGCCCTGTGGCCACAGGAAATCAAAGATCGCCGCCGGTCGTGCTGTCAGCCTGTCATGTATGTTTAATTAAAGAATGACCAATCCCGTGATTTCAGCAATCTGAGCAGTTGAGGCATTACGAGAAGTGCTTATGTGAATGTTTACAAAGTTCATAAGGGTGAATTGGTGCTATTTTTTTATAGCAGAAGTGAATTCCAGTGTTGTGACAGTGAAAACCAGCTATAAAAAATTGCAACCTACATTCTTTTCAGCAAATATCAGTAAAAACAAAAGAAATCATAACTGTGACGGTGTTTGCAAATCTAATCATAACAAGAAAACAGATTCAAGATTTAATTTCCAATCCATTTTCTACTGAGTTTTAGAAGATAGAGTCGGAAGCTCTCGGCTCGTAAGCGACCACCTCAGTCGAACAAGTTGTCGTAGATCGAGCCGGTCGCTTCGCTCTATAAATCATGCATGCATTGTACGTCATGCACGTGTTCACTTTCTACAGCCAGCCAGAACTCATCACAAAATCAAAACAAACAACAAGCAAGTTCGGGCTAATTTGCAACCAGGCCGGGTCTTTTTTCAGAAAACGAATCAAAGAAACATTGCAATCGGATGCCAGTGTAATGCTCGATTCTTTCAGCCTTCGTAGACTCTACTTCTTATGCTCAAACATTTGTCTTCATCAAATTCATTATTATACTTTTCCGGCATTTATTTATACCAGAGTTAATGCCTATTTTTACATACCCAGAAACCAGATATCCTTTATGGAAAACGTGTCTGCTGTGAACAGTCCCTCGCTCAGCGATATTTCCCGAAGAGATCGTCAATAGACCTTTTCAGGTGTTCGTTATTGTTTTGTGTTCATGCTTATCTGCCCTCCAAGCCTCGCCAGCATGTACAAAATGCAAAAGAATTTGAAATTCAAAATGAGGTCTCGAGGGCCACTTAATAATGGGGTCAATAATCAACAGCATGAAATAGGTCTCTGGAATGCTCATTGTGTTGTATCCAATCACATCTAGATCCTGAAACCACAGTTCATCAGTCACGAAACAACTTTGGTTCTCGTTTTCTTTCAAAAACCATCTTTTTTACGGGAATTTGAAAGCTGCTTTTCCTTCCTATTTGACTGCCAGAGCGAAGAGTAAATTTAAGCAATTTTAGATAGTAAAAATTATCATTTTTTTATTGTATCGTGTGTGTGTGTCCTTGTGTGTGTTAACATATACTTTCTATTTCTACATCGGTAGAATTATTGTTTGTATTCAGTCCTGTAAAGCGATATTAATTAGGTTGCAAGTAGGTTATAAATAGTTGGTTTCAGTTAATTTATAATATTGTGTGTAGTGCCTTCGTTAGTGTATTCTGTAAGTTACTTTTTTCCTTGAGTCAATAAGCCCATGTCTGTTAAAAAAAAAATCAAAATGCACTTATTGTAGGTATAGTAATGTACTGTAAGTAGTGTACGTATTGTATTGTAACGCATTTTCAGTGTTGTTCTGGAATCAATAAAAATTATTATAGAAAAACTTAGGTCGTGTTCTAATTCTATTGGGATCAACCGTTAATAGGCTGGTTAGGTTGGTTGGGTTTTTTTTTCGTGTTCTATAATTATAGATTGGTTAATCAACTTTTTCAACCGGCATCAAACCAGGTTGAAACGGTTGAAAAAGCATTGGTAGCGACCGCTGTCGTTTTCGCAGGCTTTTAAAAACTGCTGCCTCTTGGATCCTTGCAACTCGCGACACTGGAAACAACAAAAAGATGGCGGGTTTTGCGAGGTTCTTCGCATGAAACATTCGATGTGCAGGAGGTAGACGAATTAACGGCTCAAGTTCGTCGTCGTATTTATTTTCTCTGAAAGTACAGAGGACGCAACAGCACGACCACCGGCAGCCATGTTTACCCCCAACAAGTGAACGCGGAAGCCTGGTAATGACTATTCCCAGGAGTTACCGTGTTTCAACCGAAAAAGGTTGGAAAAGTGTTCTAGTGGGAAAAATCAACATTAAAACCGGTTGTGGTTGAAACGGTTGATCCTAATAGAACATGACCTAAGTCATACATGATAGTATTTTACAGGTGTCCATTTCCATTTTGGTACTCCATGGACTGGGGATCAGTGTTTTTTCCATAACCCACCCATATACGGCGACGATAATAATGCGCGTTCTTGTTTTCATTCAGTTGAGAACACTGCCGTTCAAACCATGCAAGTTCGATTTAGATGTTTTTATTGCTGACAACGAGCCTTATATACAAGAAAAACTACTTCAGGAAACTTTTTCTTGTAACACTTCCTAGTCCTAAACTTCAAAAAAATGCAACAAACTACCACAACTGATCAGTAATAACCTGCGATCAGGCGTTATTTTTCTCGCGGCGGAGGGGTCAACGGAAAAATGAACTTCCCTCCGCCGCGAAAAAAGAAAGCCTGATCGCAGGTTAGATCAGTAACAACTTTACCATCCTACGTTTGATCACAGCTAGCCAATATCATTATTTTGATTTCTTTACAAATTGCCGTTCCTGAAATCGGCATTTGCGCGCTTCAGTTCTCTTCAAAGTGGGCCCTTCACAAAAAAAACGCCCTTGTGACGGGGTTGTAAATCGGGCTACAAATATACCCCCTTTCCTCCCTCCCTCTCGCCCATTGATGGGAGATATGTGGTATGAAAATCCTTTATTTATTTAAAGCATTCCTTAGTCTTACAAATAAAACTGCCATCAAAAGGGATCTGATAAAAATATAAAATAAAACTGAAATACAGAAACCTTACAGTATATCTAGCCATTTAAAAGATAAAAATACAAAAATGCTAAGATCTGGGCTACATTACACCTTTATAAAATAAGACAGTTCAAAAAAGGTCAATACGCTGTCCACTTCTTTGTGAGCTTCTCATAATTTTGGTGAACCGTCTCATTACCAACTAATCGGTCAGTTTCCTGCCAAGTTACTTTTCTTTTTAGCTGTAAATATGAGCAACTTGCAGGACATGCTGACATCATCATCGAGTTTCAAACCTTTCAGCTTTCCTTTCTCCAGCTCATCAATTCCTTCTTCGATTTCCTCATCGCTTAGCTCCCTTAAAGTACTGTGGAAGCGTCCTCGTAGCATGTCAAACCACTGGGATTTCGTCACAGTGTACTCGATCTTCTCTTCCGAAACCTCCACATCAAAATTGGCTAATCGTAACAATGATGACGTGTTTTCTTTTCGCTCACCCAAGAAAGCGCCGATTCGATTCTCTGTTTTTGTAAACCACGGGTATAAATATTCGCCCACTTGGACCACCAAAAACACACCACCAGGCGATAGAAAGGCTTCTACACCCCTGTATATTTTTACAGGATCAGTAAAATGGTGAGCAGCACCAATACAAATTGCTCTGTCAAAGTGCTGATCTTTGTTCAATCCAGCGAGAAATTCATCCGCGGTTTTTTGTATAGGAAACACACCTTTCTTTTTCTTGGCGACTTCTTGCATCTCTGCACTAGGTTCCACGCACCAAACGAGATTTTTCAGTTGGAACTTCTCGAAGAGTAGCTCTCCAAGAAAGCTTGTTCCACTACCAATGTCGACAACGATGTGGTCAGGTTGTATTTCGAGATATTTCAACAAGACGGTAAATTGAGCTTCATGCCGCCCCTTGTAGACGTAATCATAGATCTAACAAGTCATAGTGCTCTGAAAGAAATCGTCATTTAATAAGTAATTATTGATAGAACAGAACTGTGTGTGATGTGGCACAAAATTACTCATTGCACAGGAGAACTGAGAGAACAATCAGCCTCATATGATCTCTTCTTCCTCAAAGAATTCACCCTGATCAAGAGACCATTACACAAGAGAACAGACATCACATATACCCCTTGTCCCGCAGAGAATCTATTCTAATTCTCACAAAGGATAAGTCCCCTTACTATCCTTACCTTTTACAATGTACTTCCACAAGTGCCTACCCGCGACCCCCACCCCTCTCCTCTCCCATTCCCTTTTCTACCCCATAAAGTAAGGTAGGTAACGTCTGCGTTTGACCCTGAGGACCCATCAGGCCGGATCTTATCCCAGTTTCTGCAGCATGAAGCGTCTAGGACTATTTTTGCACTTCCCTCTGGGTGGGTTGCTAGTCCGTCGTAGGGTTACCCCGGCACTAAATTCGCCGTTACCCATATATACACCTGGATGGAGAGAGGCACTTTGAGAGCAAAGTGTCTGGCCTAAAAACACAACGCAGTGCCCCGGCCAGGGCTAGCTTAATCCAGAGTCCATCGCACTAATCATTAGGTAAAGGTATGAGTTCCAACCCCAGAGATCAGAACAGAAATATTGGCTATTCTTATCCCCCTGGATGGGATTTTAGTCCATGGCAGGAGAACCTCGGCATTTTGCCAGCTTGTCTTAAGTTGGCCGGGCCCACCTGTACTATTGAGCGGAGTAAGAAAATGTAATGTAAATAAATAAATTGTCTTACCAAATACCACAATTTACATGTATACCTTACATACATGCAGTGCAGAAACCCAGACCAGCACACCAAACATGCCTTCTTCCGCCTGCACGAAATATCATCTTTTATTATATAAACTGCAGTGTGGTAGCAAATCGATAAAAATGGTATCACACATGTGTGGATAAAAATGATATCTACACATGTCACACCAATCAGCTCGTAGAGTTAACCATGTTTCAATGCTCAATGAGCCAAAGTTTATCAATATTAAGTCCAAACATCTTTGGATCTTCCTCGGCAACCTTCGGTAATCTTCAGAAAATGTTCGAAATCATTCGTACGACCTTCGAACAACATTTTAAAATTCTTCGGAAAATGGCCGGAAATCTTAGGAAAATCTTCAAAAACAATGTCACTGCAATGTAATTAGTAGGTTTATATAATAAACAGAATAATACATGGTATACATGGTTGTTATCATCCTCTATATCACTTGCTCAGCCTTGCTTACGTGCATAACTGCTTTTGAGTCAAGTTAATGAATGCAATCAGAAGATGTAATACACCGAAAATTTCACATTTATTCAACATTTCACTTACCAGGTGTCTTGGTGCTGGCACTGGCTTTTACAGAGGATAAATCTTTAGGTGTAGCCATCATAATATAGCTTGTTGGGACCTCCTAGGTAAAAATGCACCAAACATTAACTGATCTCCCACAGCATGATCAGGAACAAGTATATTTTCTCTTGCCAACAGTGATCAGCCTAAAGTGGTCTTTGTGACCACTGTGACAATATCTAACCCCTGTATAGAGAGCCTTCTTGTTGGCTAGAGTAAATACAGATCTGCCAACCATCGAACTGACATGGAAATCTAGATATTTTGCAAAAAAAAAAAGCTTGAGATTCCCTGTTAAAGCCTATTGCGTTCTCAGCGAATAAGACAACGCTTTTGAGTAACACAACTCTCATGTTTAATTCCGCCATGATGATCCCAAATACACTGTCAGATTAGGCTTTTCATATAAGTTAACCATCAAAGACGTTTGCAACGTCTGATTTAACCCAATTTGAACATTTTTTCAGGACCTGTTCACCCTTATTTATAAATGCAGTAGTGAAAATTCAATTCCTCGCCTTCTTTTTAGTTCAAATCAGGTGGCTGTGATCAAAACCAAATTTTGATAACACCTCGGATATTTGAAAAGGGGGTCGTAACTCAATAACTAGAGCTTGTCTTGGGACTGTCTCCTCCGCGGAGGCTCTTCAGAGAGGTTTTCGGTGGGGACAGTCCGCTGTACGAAGTGAGTGCAGGCGCAATAAAACGGTTAGAGCGCAATGGATCTCTCTTCTTTTGCGCCTGCACTTACTATGCCCAGCGGATTTTCATAACGAACGCCCCATCTGGAGGAGAGAGGTCTCGGGATATGTAAATTGTTATCAGCTGTATTTTGAGACACAATGAATAAGTTCTTTGATATATGATAGTTTCAATAAATAGATTTGTTCTTATAAGACATCCTTAACGCGTGGTATCCTTACCCTGTGGTAGTCAGTAGACAAGGTGCTGGTTCACGTGCTAGTTAGACCGAGTTAGCTATAAAAAAAACATTACAATCATAAATAAGCTAATAAGTGCAGTAAAAACCCGCGAGTAAGAACCTAATTTTTCCAGGTTAGCCTGGTTCTTGCATAAAAGGTAGTTAACACGAAA
This sequence comes from Oculina patagonica, assembly GCF_052425735.1. Taxonomy (NCBI): domain Eukaryota; kingdom Metazoa; phylum Cnidaria; class Anthozoa; order Scleractinia; family Oculinidae; genus Oculina; species Oculina patagonica. Next base: position 36,782,135 of record NC_135758.1, on the reverse strand, counting down.
TTTTGGCTATTTAGGTTCTTATTTTCTGTGGAAAAATTTACATTAGTGATATTGAATTCGGTCTATAGTTTGTATAAAATTTGCATACCACACAAGTTTTATGTAAAAATGAAGCACTAGCTAATCATTCAGAACATGACATTGTATACACGAACAGTAAAGCCTTGTCCAAACTTGTTTTCCCAAAAGTAAACATTTTTAATCAATTTTAGAAAATAAGAACCTGCTTTCAAATTTTAGGCTAAATAGGTTTCTTTTAAAAATGGGGTCTTATTTCCACATTTAATAATAATAATGATGATGATGATGATGATGATGATGATGATGATAGCCTAACAGGTTCTTAAATGGTAGGTTCTTACTCGCGGGTTTTTACTCTATGACAAATGGGTTAAAAAAAAAACAGTTTTGCCAATAAAGAATACAAATTTACAATTATATTTCCAGTCTGTTTTCTACCGAGCTTAAGTTTTGAGTGGTAATTGTAATACGATACTTACTGTAGACGCGAGAATTTTCGTTTCGTTTAGTTTAAGTGTCTAGTTACTGTTAGTTACTGTACAATACTTCTATAGACTACAATTTTTACACTACTTTTAGGCAGTTAACATCGTTTTCCGGTTACACACCTATGTACCTAGCAAATTGCAATTCACAACAGGTTTCCACTTAGCCTCTAGCATCTTTACATTATTGTACTTCAGAGAAGCAATGTGACATTCAGTTTAGTATTTTCTTTTTACTAACTTGATTCTTATAGATTGAGAAAGAAGGAAGACTATTATTCCTACGGCAGTTCCAAAAATGTAGCTTACCTAAAACGATTAAGTGGATAGAGGACATTTAGCATTTCAGTACATGTTACTTTTATTTGCATATTGGTATATCCAAAAAAGAATTTTGCTGTTGGTAGTGCAGTTATAGTCGTTGAGGGAATGTACACCGAGGAATGTCTGGTCGATCGGTCGAGTTACGGAGGCGTTTCCCGACAAATATGGTCTTGTTCGCCGTGTGAAAGTTAAAACGAAGACATCTACATTGCAGCGACCTATCACTAATCAGTAAACTGTGTTTGCTTGAGGTACTGAGTACTTCTCGTGACTATTTTGTTTGCGTGACAGCTCGCGATTGCGTGTCCGGGCAGAAACATTGAGTGACAATCGTGACTTTAAGTGACAATTACTTAAGTAATCCTTAGCCTTGAATGAATTTGTTAGTAAATACAAGGTTTTCGCCCTCGTATTTAGGGGCCGGAATGTAGGCACCAGAATTTTCGTTTCGTTTAGTTTTAGTGTCATAGCATCGTGTTAGTTTTCGTGTTAATTAGTTCCCTTTGTTTTCAGTCTATTTCTGTACATGTTACTTTTATTTGCATATTGGTATATATTCTGTTGCGTGTAATTTATTCAGTTAGTTTTGAGACAAGTTTCAAGTTTACGGTCTATTTCGAGTTTATGGTCAAGTTCCAAGTTTACAGTTCGTCTTTTATGTTTTTTTTTTCCAGTGGTCACATTCGTCTTTGTAAGTTTCTCGTTAATTTATTTTGCTTTGTCGTTTTCCTGTTTTCCTCATGTCGTTCGTTATGCTCATTTCTGTGTTTGTAATTTTCAGTTACCGTATCTATCTTCGATTAAACATGTGCATGGCAAGATGGTTTACGCGTGATCTTGCGTTTTGCGACTACACATACTCTTAGTCTGGAAATGTCGGACACCGGAACAGTCGAAGAAGTGATAGAACACGAAGGATCGAAGAAACATTACAATGCCAGCGCAATGCTCGATTCCTTCTGCCTACCTATTATACTCAAAATTTGGATATCCCTAGTTCATAAACCAGATGACTTGTACAAATTCCTCCCATCAAATTCATTGTTATATTTGTCCGGCATTTATTTATATCTTAAGCTGAAAATATTAATACCTACCCAGAATCCAAAGACTCTTCATGGAAACGTACGCTGTGCCCTTTAACTCTTGCTTGTCAGGCCCTTTAAATATCAGTCACTGATGACTGATGACAAAAAAAATTCGCCAAAAATGTGCGTTACGTCCCCTCCCTGGGAAACTTTCAGGAAAGCGTGACTAGGCTTTTACCCAGTCTCTCCGCAAATTTGAGCTAAAACACTTAAATGTGGCCTACACGACGTACTTCACAACTCAGTACAAAATGGCCGCCGATGCGAAGCTTTGAGGTTGTAAGGTCAGAGAGAGCTTTTGAGATTGTTTAAAGAGAAAGAAGGCAGTACTAATGGGATTTCTATTGATTTTGATCGTCAACTGCGAAATGCAAGCGAGGAATGAATCGAAATTGAGGTAAGAGCAGACCTCTCAACCTCAAAGAACCGGAAATCTGGAGATCAAGGTCAGAAAATCGGGAGATTTCAGTAAAAACCGGGAGATTGATCAACTGACTGGCAAAAATGACCAAAAATCAAGAGAAAGTGTTTTTTTCCTGTTTTAGCAACACAAAAACTGACATTATTTTCACGGCTTGTTTCTTCCACATATGGTCATGGATTGTGTCTAGCGAACAGACTAATGAAATACCTTACTGACTATGGATTTACACAGAATTGGCGCAAGACAATCGCCTAAGTAAGCCAAAAATGACATTATATAAGGAAATTTTATCCTTGCAGCTTGTGTCTCTGTTTATCGTGAGATTTTTGTGTCTCATCGTGAGACCGTGAGATTGAACTAGAAATCGTGAGTCTCACGGCAAAATCGTGAGACTTGAGAGGTCTGTAAGAGTGTGTACTTGTTACGATACGTACGAACGCATTTGGTCTGAAATGGACTGAAATATTTGCTTTCTGCGTTCAAATCCTCGCCTGGTGCTTGGAATAAATGCCTAAATTTATCTATGAGTACAAGGACATCGTTATATTTTGAGGAAAAGGGTTTTTGGGACAAAAATATTCGAAATTCCGGGACGCTACTTGGCCGAAAAATATATGCTAATTTATGCAAATTAGGTTATTCATGAAGCTTAGATAAATTGTAATAAATTCTATATTCATTGTTTTTCAGCCAAGATTGCTGGATATGTTGCCAATATAACAAGGAACGTTTTTGCGTTCCACTTTTTCTTATAACCTTTTCTTATAACCTTAAACAGCTTGTTGCTTTTTGTCCAAAATTTTTGGTCACTTTATGATGATTTATGCTAATTAGATTAATATATTCAAAAATATTATGGGTTGTTTCGGTCAAAAGTTTTTTTTTTCTGAAAGCCTGTTTCATAACCTTTCAAACGAGATATGGCTTTCCTCTCAGTTGTAAATATCTCCTGAGAAAATAAATAAAGGGAAAATGTAGTAGCCTGCGAATACAGCCGCCTCTCATTCGCGGCCCGCAACGAAGAGCGAAACATGAAGAGAGTGTAGTCAATTTTGACTGTTTTTTGACCTGACAAGCAAGAGTTAAATATTTAACCTTTTCAGGTGTTTGTTATTCTTTTGTGTTCATGTAATAACAATAACACTGTATCGAGTAGAGAAAAGATAACTTGTGGTGTTCCGCAAGGCTCAGTTTTAGGTCCCTTACTATTTCTAATTTATATGAACAATATACATAAGTGTTCAGAAATATTATCATTTATTCTTTTTGCAGACGATACAAACGTATTCTACTCAGATACTAATGTGAAATCTCTTAACCAGGTACTAAACAATGAACTAATAAAAGTAACCGAATGGCTACAAGCAAACAAACTCACTTTAAACATCAAGAAAACTCAAGTTATTCTATTTAAGGCAAAAAATAAAAAAAAAAACAAGGAGCCATTAAAGTTAAGAATTATTGGCGAAGAAATCAAACAAGTAAATTCTACAAAGTTCCTGGGAATAAACATTGACTCAAAGTTAAATTGGAAGCAGCACATTGCTTATATTCAAAATGAAGGCCTAAGCGCAAGAAACGCACTTTGTGTTTTGGCCAAATTAAAAAAATGTCACAAACAACTCCAAATTTCGCACGCAAGTTCGTCTACGTGTGCTTAACATTGATCTGTATTCAAATTCGCTGAATCTAGCTTCGTTTTTTAGAAATTACGTATGCAAAGAACAAAGGCGTTTGCAAAGCTTACGTTCTCCACCGTCAGCCAGCAGCATGAGTTTTTCGACACATCGCGTGTAAATCTTTCCTTCTAGCGTTATTTAACTGTCCGGGGAGGTTGAAAAACGTGTCAGAGCCATGATTTTAGTTCCTATCCACCATTTTGAGGATTCGCTTTAAGAAAAGGACTGGACTGAACACATTGTGACGCGATGTCACCTGATAGGCGTCACGTGAGAGGAAAGAGAGAAAAAAAAAATGGCCGTTTGTTCCTGAAAATCATTTGAAGCCTTTGGTTAGTTTTAGCGTAAGTGCTGCTGCCAGGTGGTTGAAGGACATCATTAAGTCTGAATACCCGTAAGTTTACAGCATCGCTCGAAGAACTGAGTGATGTTTCTGCCTTTGTTTTGTACAACAGCGCTTCGGAAAAAACGTTGCACAAACCGAGGTAGTTTTGAGCCTGGCGGCATAGAGAGTCTAAAACAAGAGGTTTCTTGCCGGGAACTTCGTCAACGCGAGTTTTGCAGGATCCGCTTGGGTGCTGCCGCGACAAAGTTGCCGAGAAGTGACCTGGTTTTAGACTTTAAAAAATTCTTTATATGTTCCCCAGGACACCTTCCCTTCGCAAAATATTTTCTGTGTCTCATTAAATATTCATCAATGAATCTATCGATTCGTGCGAACGAAAACCTCATAAGTTTATCTTGTTTTCGCGGGATTTTGTAGATGTGTGATGATGTAAGGAGTGGAGATAGAAGTGAGAGCAAGCCGGCGGCACTCAACTGAAAGCAAAACTAGTATAATGTGACAACACGAGCAAACGTATTCAATCAACAAACAGTCTTTATTTCACTTTCACCTCGGCAAATTACAGCTAACGGTGACAGAGTAAAATAGTCTTGCCCGAAACAACAGAAACTAGCTAACCGCAAGCAGACTGCAGAAAAAGCTAGCTGCAAGCAAACTGGCGTGAAAGCTTACTGCATTAAAAGCGCGATCTAAAGGTTGAGGCCGACTCTGATCCTAAACTTAACTTGAAACGGCTTAACCCTAATCACTTGGGGTTAGTGTTAAGTTTTTGCTTGTTTTTTTTTTTTTGTTTTTTTTTTTTGCGTTAGGGCTAGGCTTTTGCGTTAGGGCTAAGTCTGTAACCCTAATCTGAAACTCTAACCCCGACCCTACGGCCTTGGGGTTACCTTTTGCGTTAGGGCTAGGACTGTAACCCTAAAAATTTAGCTGACTTCATCGTCTTGAGAAACAAAAGGTTTCCTTTGTTTATCGTTTGTAAAAGAAAAGTCAAAAGACACCGCGCCAGCAAAAACCTTGTCTTTTTGCATGTGTTATTTTTCGAAAACGAAGGAAAGACCAGCAAAATTAAATACAGGGCAGTGTTGAGCACACGTAAACGAACTTGCGTGCGAAATTTGGAGTTGTTTGTGAGAATTTTCAATTTGGCCAAAACACAAAGTGCGTTTCTTGCGCTTACGCCTTCAAATAATAACTGGAATTCTTTGCAAAACAAGACACTGTCTCACTGAAAATATTAAGAATGCTCTATTATGCACTAATTTACCCTTATTTCCATTATGGAAATATTGTTTGGGCAAATACATATCAATCAAGTTTAGATCCATTAATAAAGTTACAGAAGAAACTTATTAGAATAATATCATTTGCAGGCTATAAAGACCATACTCCTCCTATTTTTAAAAAAACTATCAATTCTTCCATTTGGCCAAATAAATGAAGAGAAAACAGCTTTATTTATGTTTCGATACTTTAACAAAATGCTGCCAGAAACATTCGATTCATTTTTTACCCTCAATAGAGATCTCCACAACCACCACACAAGATCTTCAACGAAAATTCATATAAATTATGTCAGAACAAACTACAACAAACACTCAATTAAGTATAAAGGAAGTCAGGTATAGAACAACCTTCCCAAGAATATTAAAACTGCAAAATCAATTTATATTTTAAAGAAAAAAATCAAAAGATATCTTCTCAATGAATGAATTTCTATAAAATGATTAAGAGTATGATTCGAAAATATTGTACGAAACTGGAAAGAGACAATCAATAGACTTAAATTAAAATAATTATAGCCATGTAAAGATATGAGATTATCAACAAATTTGTAACAGGGGTTCTCCTTGTAAGCCCAAAAGGGTTTGTTGAGAACTCCTGCTCCTTATTATATATTAGATATTAATTTACACTGTTGTAAAAATACTGAATGGGGCAAATAAACATTGATTGATTGATTGATGCTAATCTTCCCTCCAAGCCTCGCAGCATAATCTTGTCAAATGCAAATACATGACGCTCTTTTTGATGATATTCCCCCACATTAGCCCCCATTCAGGGTCGGCCAGGGATGTAAGTGGTATACCAAATATACTGTAATTTATCGATTAAACGCCCCCCGGCGTTTATTTCAAAAGGTGGATTTCCACTGACGGGTAACTTTTTACGTGCGTGAAAAAAATTCATTGTATGAACGACTTGGGTACACGTTTACGCAAGTCGTTCCACAGGTAACCAAAGCGTTCTTTAAGAGTTTGTATGGATTTGAAATAAAGTTGAGAAAAATATCCATTACTATCATTGAAAAGCAATAATAAAACTTAAAACCTTGCCTGGTGTCACGCTTTTGACTTTCTAGTGCTTTAGAAAGTACGCTCTGGTTACCTGTGGTCGTTCTCTAAATTTTTTTCACGCACGTAAAACATTACGCGTCAGTGGAAATCCAGTATTAGCCTGGTAGACCGGGCGTTTATTTGACTCCTGCAGTTTATTCGAGCCCGATTTTCATTGAACAACGGTCTTTATTCATTATGTTTGACAAAAATGAATCTAGCTAATATACCTACAGCTTATTATACCTCAAAGAAATACCTGAGGGGCCTATTTTCAACTCCACCTTGGAGATCCGGCGTTTAATCGAGTAAATACGGTTCCTGAAAAACATGTACCCGGTATACCCAAATTTTCCCCCCAAATCTTGCAAAACACCAAAATTTGAAAAGACAAAGAGAATTTAAAACTAGCCTATTAAAACAACCGTCGTAAAATCCCCTACAATCAATGTGTCCCCAGAGCCACTTGTTTCTCGTGCCCCAGCTGGCTAAGAGGCGCAAGCAGTTCTGGGAACGAGAATGAGCAATTCTAATGTCAACATGCGCAAGG
>NC_135758.1:36724372-36774385 GCF_052425735.1 Oculina patagonica | reverse complement strand
CTAAACATTCCTCCTCTCTGGCAATCGTTTCATATAAGGGGCAAAGAAAGCTCTCGTGATTTCACTTGAACAAGAAATCGCTCCTGGTGCCCAAGTCCCGCCCACCCTTAAATCTTGCATCCGAAGTTCAAATACTTGATATTTCTTATAGTTACGTGCATTTCTTCATGTTGATCATGAAGTGGCCAACTCCCACTGAGTTGCCTTGAGAGCTCATATAATTAGCTACCTGAACTTTGGTAAAAGTTTCACTGGAAATTGGGATCCCTACTCCCTCCCTCTCCTCCCTCATCACCGCTACATCACCACCCCCTTCAGGACCCTCTTTCGGTTCATTGTAACCTCGCACGCTTCTACTGCAGACCATGTGTTTGCCATGCTGTTTTTATGCAGTGTATGAAACACAAACTGTGTCGGAGGACCTTTGAAATTACAGTGGCCATGAAATCAGAAATAGACATTAGGGTACCGACAATTTATAAATACAGTGGAACCCCGTTAATACGGACACCAAGGGGACAAGCCAAATTGTCCATATTAAAGGCAAATTCTTTACAAAATTGTAAACAATAAGTTTTGGGGTTCTTAAACATCCCAAATTGGCCCCAACTTTATGAAACACATTTGTTGAAAACTGGGCGCGAGCTAGTTCGCGTTGTGACGTCGCAGGGCTTCCGCAAAGATTGTTTACCAGACGATCATACAACGAAGAAGCAGGGTTTGAAATTTCAAAAACTAGTTCCCTACATGTCTGATAGTGCCCATATCCGCCATTATTGCTTGCACAGTTTATATTGATTTTTAAAGACTGGCGCGAGATGGGCAAACCCTGTGACGTCATCAAATCAAAATGGCTGCGATAATAATGTCTCCCATGATCGTGTGTCTTTAAGAAGGATGGCGGAGAAAAATAAAGGTAAAACTGAAAAACTACAGCCAAAAATTATTCGCAATACCATAAAGTTATTTAAGAGAAGGTCTCCTTAAGATCCACAAACTAAATTTGGCTCAATAAATAGAATTCGCTCAAAATCCCTCCAGTAATTTCTTATTATAAGTAAGTAACAAATATGAAAATTAGACTGGAGAAAAATTGTTTTCTTTATGAAATCTGGATAAAAACTTTTTACACCTCCTGGTGGTCTCGACGGCCATTGGCCGGATCGTGAAATTCGGTAAAGTCCAACCATTCGCTCTAATACAAATATTGCAGCTACATCGCTAAAATACCGATCCTTGTGAACAACAAGCCTTGGCCTTTTAAACTGGATGAACCGCATTGAACAACTTTGCTTATCAAGAAAGAGACAAGGATCTAAAGTTTGGCTATTTTGGATGTTAAAGGCTAGCTCAAATTTCCCTTTACTTTATGAAGTAAAATATCAAAAGTGGCTCGTACTCACACGCTAAACTGCATTTCAGCGGCAAGCTCCATCCTTCCGCTCTGAGAATATGTAAAAATATTTGAGGGTGTGAATGGGGGGGTCCACATGTCGGTAGTCGGTTAAAAAATCCTTACTTCGTCGGTTGTCGGTTACAATTTTCGACCTTTGTCGGTTGTCGGTAAATCTAAGTTAATGATTAAAAGTGCAAGTTAATTATTAATTTTTGTTATTTAATTTACGCAGTTTCAAGACTTTAAACTCTAGACTATATGAAAATTTGTAATAATTCATTATTTGGTTGCACTTAAACCTCGTTAACTCAGATTTTCTAAGCAACGTGTTCGTCTAGTACCGATGAAATCAGTTTGCATCAGCAAATGCTCGTCAAATATTATTTACACATCGAGCGAAATTGAAATTTGGACCGTTCTCAGAAAAGAATAAATTTAAAGGCAGTGTTATTCATTTACCAATAAAACAGAAGGATGCTTATAAACTCTTTTACTCGCTTCTTCCATTTGTAAGGGATTTTTCTTTTCAATTTTTGCTTTCCTGAAAAATGGACGGTGTATACAAACATTCCGTTCAACAAAACTGCTGCTTTCATCCGATATTAAATTTGGAAGCTCTAGCAGCCACTGCCCATCTGTTACAATTGCAAATTTTCGCATTTTCCCCGTAAGCGTTTTTGCCAGGCGAAATAACTTCAGCGAGAACCTGCCAATGCCAAATTATTGCGCCTGCTCCTTTAGCCCTAAAAAACTCCGTTAGATGTTTTTTAAGCTTGGAAACACCTTTATGAGATTTTTTTTCCCACCGGAACCCGGCTACGATGGCGTTCGATGGCAACCTCCTCTCCTTACAATCACTTTAACAATCCCGCTCATGGCCTGTCACCACATGAATAACCAACGCGCAGTGAAAATACAAGAGCGGGACGCCTTGTGGACTCGATTACCAGCCACTGTTCTACAAATGAGCCTCTGCTGCTGCTCGAAAAGGTGACAGGAAACTTTATAATTGACTAAATTTTGAATTGGTGTGGTTACTTCTGAACTAGACATTTCCTAAGCTAGACATTCAAAATGCTGTTCTTTCTGAATACAAATGTCCGCATAACATCGGACCATGTCGGTTGTCGGTTAGAATTTATTTGTCGCTAATCGGTCATTTTTTCCTCGTTTTGTCGGTAGTCGGTAATATTTTTCGCCCTTTGTCGCTAGTCGATTAACCCCATTCAGACCCTCATATTTGGCCGTTCTCTACTCCTTCGATTGTTGACAAGGGGCGAAACAAGTGCTACTCGGCGGATTTCGCCATGTTGTGTCGTAACAATTCGAGCCAACTTTAGTACCAAAAGAGGAGAATTTTGTTAGATCATTAGTACATTTATCTCGTAGCGATGGAAGAAATCACATTGCAATCCGCTTTAATCTGAACGGAAATTATCACGTCGAGATAGTCCATTTTACAGCACCTTTACAGCTATCGATCTTCTACTGACCGAATTCTATTGAGCGAATTCTATTTATTGAGCCAAATTAAGTTTGTGGATCTTAAGGAGACGTTCTCTTAAAGCAAGTTTGTCGTTTAGTTTCATAGGCACTCAAAACGTGCGCTGTCAGACATTCAAGACAACTTTTATTCACACTTTGAGTAAGTGTTTATTCCAATGTGCAACAACTGTCACTGATAAGAAACATGTAACTAAAACAACTAGAACTATTTTCTTTCTTCTCTTGCGAAGTGTTCCTGAAAGAAAAAGATGACATCATTACTCGTTTCACAGAATACGGCTTATTCGGAGCCAGTTAGCTTGATTAGCATATTTAGTCGCAGTGGAAAGTGAAAGAAGCCGTGCGCACAGTAAAAACGGGCAAATCTCCAAGCGTCTCTGACTGATCGGTCTCCATTTTTTACCATTTGGCTTTTCCAGGTGTGCATCGAAAACACAAGGTAAAGAATTAAAGTTAGTTTTGGATTGCTTCGGGTAAATTTTTCTTTTTTTGTTCCAGTTATTAAGATCTTGTAGACAAAATTGAAACACGACACTTATCCAAATGATTTAAGAGTCCTGACCGACTTGTAACATACCAGCGGTAACAGCACTCACCTCACGAGTTCAGATTCAGCAGCACCGAGCAACGACTTTTTCTCTCATGTCTTCGGCCTGCAATATTCACAATCATAGACGTGATAATTAACAATTATTCGCCTCAGGCTCAGTGAATCTCGGCGGTTTTAGTCTAATTTCAGAGGTGAATATCAAGAACTATAAAATAAAGAACTAAAACACAGAAACAAAAAACACAAGTGCTCGCTTGAGTTCGTGTAAACAGGTTTAATTCATCGATTGTAAATCAGAATTTACACTTTAGTTTAAGCAATAAAACGACACAAAACAAACACTACGAAAAAGACAGATATTTAGTACCTTTGTTTAATCGTTGGCGACTTCAATTAAATCCCCTTGAAATAAGTCGAATAGCTCTGATCTGAATAGGACTGAACAAATTTTTGTCAATTGATCTGCCACTGAGTTTCTTGTTGGCTCATGCGATCTCCAAAACCACCGTCCTTAGCACCAATTCTAATGCCTCGAAAACCATCTCACGAAAATGTTTTTCGGTTTAAAAGCCTTGGTAGCCAATTTTCAAAATTCCAAATATTTTGAATACTCCGGACTTGAAGTAATTTCTTTCGAATAAACGAAAATTTCATTCAGCAAATGCCGCCATGTTTACTTGCCTGGATGGCGAAGATGGTGTGGCTTAGTAACCAAGCCCTGAAATGTTATATTCACCGCCAAGCGAGGTGAATATAACGTCATAAACCAGAGCTTATTGACCAATCAGAACGTCGCATTCTTTTATTCACCTCTTGAAATTAGACTAAATAATATATACTAACAACAATTTTAACAGAATTTGATAATAACAATAACAACAACAACAATAATAATAATAATAATAATAATAATAATAATAATAATAATAATAACTTTATTTCACGCAATCATTTAAAATACAAGCACCGATAAAAAGGATTAAGAATTAAAAAAAGCTATATAATAAAGGTACTATGTCTTTGTATAAGCGAGAATTAAAATCTTAAAATCATTTCTAATATGTTATAAAATTTGAAAACGATCTCTGGCTTAAAACCTTTAAAAATACGAGCTTTTGGCTGTTTGAACTACAGCGCACCTTCGACGGGTAAAATGTAAAAAAGGTAAAAAACGCAAATGGAAACTATTGTATTCGTGTTTGACCTCCGCTTTCTTTATTTCTATTTCAATGTCATTAATGTTTAGATTGTTCCTTCTCCTGATAGTATAATAATAATAATAATAATAATAATAATAATAATAATAATTATTATTATTATTATCTGTTCCCTGGTCGAATTGGAGTGAATACGTGGAGTATGGTAAATATTAAGTTGAAAATAAAATAAAATAAACACTTAGATCCCAAGCCGTCTTTCGCTGAAAAATTAGGCTAACGTAATATTCTTTGTTAGCTATTTTTTTTTTAACACAAATATCACTAAAAGAAAAAAAAATTTCTACAGAAAAACTCCTTGAAGTGTCTGGTCATGGGAGATTGGGGTGATTTGAAGCGATACAAGGTACACAAGACTCGGTTCGCAAGAACCTTTGTGAGTCTGTAACGACAACGCTGAAAAGTATGGTTTTGTAACAACGCTGACATGTATGGTTTTGTTCTGAAAAGTGTTGTGTGGGTGGATGTAAGCAGCAAGCACCTTTGGAAATTGGAAGTAGATCGTATGAGAATAACTGCCAACTGAAATGGCACGAAAATCAGATTCGATTTTTTTTACTAGTGAAGAAAATCGTATGAGGCTTATGATTGGTCGTACGTTATTTTCCACTAGTAGGAAAACTCGTGTGACCAATAGGATTGCAATTCATAAAAGAGAAATGATTTTTATTTGAGGCGCTTGTAATGAGTAAATCTCAGTACTTATATAACAAAGCGTCTAAAGGTACGACACATCACAATAAAATATGTTGATACGTACAGCACCGTGGTCACTGTAGCCACCGGGATGCATGATTTCATCCGCTTCTTCCGTATCACATCCTTCAACACAGCATTCCTCATTTACGTCGAGAGTTCCGTCAAAGATAGCGGTAATTTTACCCTCACGAAACTCTTCGCCTTGTTCTTGCACGTAGCTACACCACGACTGCCAGCGATATTCGATTCTTTTAACAAGAAAACTTTTGGCATGATTCCTAAGGATCTTATCGGCATCTGTTTATACACAAATATTGCGCAATTAATTGAGTAGATATACCGCAACATTTTTAACTGAGCATAACAAAGAAAGAGAGCTGGGCAGAACAGAGCTTGTGTCAAGGGACATCTGAGGTTCACTAAGGCTCGATTTTCGATAACTATAAGTACTGGGATGACATGCTTTCTCGTAACACATTTAGATTTACCTTATTATAGGAATTTAACGATACATGTAATTAACGCGAATTTCAAAAATTCGCGTTAATTACATGTACCTTAATTTACGTCATTGTTAATTAAAATCACACTATTTTTCAGCATTGTTATTTTAAGACACCTTTATTTCCGGAAAAGTTATGTTTAAACGACATCTACTTCTCCGTGAAGGCTGCAGGAATAACAGAGGCAGCGGAAAGCACGAGGACGGGATGTACTCCATCCCTGGATCCATTCATTTAATATTAGTCACTATTTGGTCTGTTTAAGTATCTTTGTTGTGTATAGTTAGTTAGTTAGTTCTCTTACTACGCATCATATTCGCGTTAATTAACTGCATGTAAGCCCAAAACAGACGAGAATTCGCGTTAATTAAATGCATGTTAACATAAATTTTAGACAATTCGCGTTAATTTTATTACGCGTACATTTTGTTCGCGTTGTTAAAATGCTTCGTTTTATTCCTATAATAAGGTAGGTTGCCTGAAATGACATTCCCCACTTTTTCAGGGTTCTTTTGAGCAAAACGGAACGACTAGCGTTTCTTTTAGTCATAAGGCTACTTATGCTCATAAGCGGTGTTACTGGAAGTCTGTTTAATTACTTTTAGCAGTTTCACAGTGATCTCTATCTCTTTAGTTAAGACACGCTCCGCGTCAGTAAAATATAACACCGAAACTCTCGTATGCCAACACAAACAAAGGTGTGGCTGACTAGGGTCCTTTAATTTGTTGCCGGTCCTTTTGGAGTTTCCGAACTAGTATTCGTATATTCGTATTGTTTCCACAGCTGCTCCTAGTGTTCTTAATGAACCTTTTCAATACCAACACCATAATGAGAGATAATGAAAAAAAAAAGCCAGAAAGTCATATCTGTCTGAAATGTTCAGATTTTTCGCAACGTGACAAAGATATATCTAATTTTACAAGATAACTAATTACTGAGTGACGGAAAAAAATGTCGATTAGGTAACAAAACTAAGTAGTCATGCAGAGTAAGATTGACATAAGTAATTTGCTACTGGGTGAAAGGTTTTTCGAATGATAAAAATGCACATATCTGGGGTGAAAGTTATTATTAGGACCTTCAAAGTCATCCTTTCATGGTGTCCATGAACAGTTTGGCGAGTATCGGTGCAGGGGAAGACCACATAGCAACGCCATCCGATATTAATAAATACCCTGAAATAAGAAATGGGTTTGGGCCGTGGCAAGGCCAAGTATAAACTGTTGAGACTATCCCTTGTTATTATTATTTTTTAATGTCCGGAATGCCTTTCTAAATATATTGCCGAATTTTGAAGTTTTCATGTGTAGGCTGTGAGGCCTGCTATGTCAGCAAGACTAACCGGTATCTCATCAAACGGATCTGTGAGCACCTTTAATTTCCACCGACAGCAGGAAAGGCCCACATTTTTCATTATCTTAACAGCTCGGTGAATTGTCGAACTAAAGGAACGACGTTCTATCCTGTGCAAGAAACTCTTTAATAAGATTATGCTCGATAGTAGCCACAAATTACGTAAGTACATACCACAGGAAAATGTAAATATGTATAACCTCAGAAGTCAACGTCATTTTCAAACATGTAAGGCTCGAACAAATCGTTTTAAACATAGTTTTTTTCCTTCTATGTCAAATTTTTAATATAGTTATAATAGATTTTAATAGTTGTATTTTTAATATAGTTTAATAGATTTTAATAGTTGTATTTTTAATATAGTTATAATAGATTTTAATAGTTGTATTTTTAATAATTTATCTCTGTAAATTTTTACGCAATTCAGTTTTTAGACTGTCATGTAAGAATATCAATAAACTATCTATCTATCTATCTATCTAAAATGTTCTGGAGATTATTTTTCCGTCTGAGACACCTCCTCCACCCCTTTCCAGCTCAAAATCAACTTGGGGGAGGTAGTTCTTACTGGCCTGCATCTTACTCTTCTTTAGCAAAACAAGGTCATCAAAATTAAGATGAGTTCGTTTATTGTACTCTTCAAAAACCCATTAATAATTTTTATTATATGGCTACAATAGTACGCGCGCTCTGATTGGCTGCTGAGCGGGCATTATTTTCTTGTAATGACCGGGCATTATGAAAATTTTTCTCGGCGACGGTTTTTTGAGTTGTGAGTAAAAGCTACCAGCGAGGGGGCAAAAACAACAAAAAATGCCGACAAAATGTAACTATCTTTTCAATAACTGAAAGAAAAATATAAGCATACCGATACTTCTTTAGTATGAGCGACGAAGAGAGCCACAGAGAGCGAGAGCGAGTTTTACCTCCAGTGTTTTCTCCCTTGATTATACTCTTTTTTGAATAGTGCTTAAAGGCCATATAATAAATAACTTATTAACCTCGTCCGTTCGGTCATTACAGGGGAATCTCAGACCTCGACCTTGATGTATTGACCTCGCTGTCGCTCGGTCAATACATCAAGGCCTCGGTCTGAGATTCCCCTGTAATGACCTCACTCTCGGTTAATAAGTAGTATATAACGACAATACAAAAGAAATTAATGTTTAAGGAGTGTGTTCATATCTGATAAACTTTACGTCTGATAATAAAATAACCCCAAATCTAAATATTTGTGCAAGAATGAGTTGATCTACATCAGAAGATTTGAAGCCGTTCAATAAATTCGCAGTAGTCATGTTTTATCAAGTCTAAAACACTCGGCTGCGCCTTGTGTTTTAAACTTGATAAAGCACTGCTGCTAATTTATTAAACATTACATTAAATACCGCCAGAAAGTATTCATATTAATTTTAAGATAGATGCGAGTTTTTGTTTTAGATAGTAGTATAGCATTGAGATCTTAATTAAGTTGTACAACATGTAACATTGCATGAGGTAAAATCCATTTTTTCTCTAGATTTAAAAAACAAACAAACAGAATATGCCCTTATTTATAAGTCATTTTTTTTATTGAACTGCTTCTTCAGTTGAGAAGAGTGTAAATGGCACACACTCTTATTTATGGCAATGGCCCTTTGCATCGGGGGTGGAAGCGGAATCATGAATCATGAATCATAGCTGTAAAATTAGTAGGAATCATGAATCTTTGTGTTTAAAACTTGGGAATCATGAATAACGGAGATGGCTAAAAGAATCATGAATAACAAATGAATGCTTCCATCGATATTGAATGCTTGTGAATATAGAATGTAACAAAAACTAAACTGATGGGTCATTTTACTAAATTCTTAACAAATATATTCCAGAAATGGCCTGAAATCGCATTTCTGAGCATCTGATTTTTCAAAATTTCCTGGGGGAGCATGCCCCCAGACCCCCCCCCCCTATAGGAAAGCAATAGAAACACGAATGCACCCTTCGCTTCACATCTTCATCCCTTACCGGTACTTTACAGTGATCAAGTATGTTACACACAGTGAATATTTAGAAATAATATGACGACTGAAATATTTTACATCGGCTTCCGGCATAATTCTGTGCAAGGAGAGTCTCCACTTGTAAAAGGAGACTCTGTTAGCAGGGAACCGGAATGTGCAACTTGCAGCATTGTGTTGTAATATCTGTACCTTTTTTAAAATAACGATTTGTATCTAAAATAAAAAAGGAGGTTACAGTATTTCTACAAAAAGGTACCAACTTGGTCGTGATAAAGCAATACTTTAACAGTTTAGCGTAATTCGATGCCACCTTCCATGCTTCGAACTCCATCGAACCACTTTTTTTCTTCGTCTAACAAAACTACTTAGAAGCGTAGGTAAAATAATGGAACATTACCTGAAAGATATTTGTTTTGCTTGAACTCCTGAGATGTTCACAATAGACTGCTTGACTTAAGTGCATCTGAGATGTAGTTAAATCCCCACTAATTGTCTTATACACATGCTATTGTCCTTGAATTCTACAACCTGATTGGCTATTATAACAAAAGATAAGAGAGCATGCTAATTACACACTGACTGTACGAAACCATAACATAAGACGAGTTTTTTGAGACTTGTTTAACTAAAGCTGTTTAACTAAAACGAACAAGGCACAAATCATGTAGTGAAAATTCTTAGTTTTTTTGTTTGTAAAGAAAAAGAGGTTGTGAGATTGTTCATGTTTAAAGAGGATAACTAAGAAGAAGAAAAAAGAAAACAGTAGTTTTTGGTTTTTGGTTTCACAGCTGCTTGGATCGTTCATAATTTCTAATTAAGCGTTTAAATATTAACACCACAATGAGGGATAATGAGAAAAAGATAAAAAATGAAGACATTCATATTCGGCGCTTGTTTTCACACAGTTCGGCTTAACTAACGATAAAATAAACACATGCAAGAAATTCATAACATTTAGTGAAGGGATGTAATCACAACTCTTTTTCATTGCAAGCATGTTTTGGATGAAACTTCGTCCATTTTCAGTACAAGTAACAGAAACCCGCTAGTTGGTGTGATATAAATGCAAGGAAGATACAAAAGTGTGCAAAAATCGGTAATTACAAAGTGACAACAAGAAGCTTCAGTGTAAGTTAAAACCGGGCGGTTAATTTGTAAGAACTTGATTAGAAAAAAGCTGTGAAAACAGTAGTTTGGGGAGTTTGTTTCCACAGCGTCTTCGATCTTTCATAGTTTCTTATTAAGCGCTTAAATATTAACAACACAATGAGGGAAAACTAGAAAAAGATAAGAAAGTCACAGGTGTAGAACATTCAGATTCGGTGCTTGTTTTCACACAGTTTGACTTGCTTAACAGTAATAAAAATCAATGCAACACATGCACAAGCACGAAATTCCTAACCATTGAGAGAAACGAATTGCCGTATTACTAGCAGACAGGAAATTATTTTCAAGATAACCACATCTTTAATTTTTTAATGCAAGCATGTTTCGGATGAAACTTCATCCATCTTCAGTACATGTATTAGAAACCCGCTACTGGGTGTGATATAAATGCAGGGTGGATACAATAGTGTGCAAAAATCGGTAATTACAAAGTGACAATGAATGAAGAAGATATATCTAATTAGAAGGTGACGAGAATATAGAAAATATAACTAATTACTGGGTGACGGAAAAAAAGCCGATCGACAAACAAAAATACATAACCAGTGATGAAAGATTGACGAGAAATTTGCCGAAATGAGTGAGGGTTTTTTTCCAACGAATATGAGGAGCCTTCTTGATCGTATCCTTCTTGCATTTATATCACACCAACTAGCGGAATTCTGTTAGGCCCGGTTCAAACGTCGCGCTATCGTCGTGTCGAACTCAATTGTATCAAGTTCGACATTAGCGCGATTGCAGCACGACAGTTGATTCAAACGTCGCATTTAATATCTGCTGACTGGTTCAAACGTCGCGGTGTCTTCGTGTCGAACTCAATTGTATTAAAAAAATGTGCACATATCAAGAGTCTTGACAGAGCTATAAAGCTGGCTGAACCATTCGCCGAGGTTCTTCTCTTTTTGAAACCGTTGCAATTTTGATTACAGTCGCTGTTTATCTGCCAAGTTAGAGCGGCTTTCCTGCATTCAGCAACATATGTCCGTGTCTGAAATTTGTTCCTTATTTCCCGCCGTACGGCCTTCTTTCTCGCCATTCGTGAAGAGTACTAGAGAGTACAGTGGAACCCCGCTTTACGGACACCCGCTTAATACGGACACCCCGGTATTACGGACAGTTTCGTTGGTTCCGACGAAAAGCTCATACATTTTCTCTTAGATTAACCCGCTTATTACGGACACCCGTTAATACGGACAACGGACACTTTTCCGTATCCCGAGTGACAAACTCTTATTCATCGTCAACCCCGCTTTAGGGACACTGTTTATTTGTGCACTGTCAATTTTCATTGTCGCGATTATTTCTTAACTTGAAGACATTGGTCCTGGTCAAATAATGACAGAATTCGACGAGTTAAAACGAATTTATCACAAAGGGTAGCTTAATAGCGTGACTTGAGAAGGTTTTGTCGAATCTTCAGTCCGCCGGGTTGTGTCGCAAGCTAAAAGCTTCCGTGCAAAGTTATGGACTTTTTCAAATGAGTTTGTAGAGTTTGAGAACGGTTACAGTGAGAGTTTCATTTACAAAAGAAAAATTATAGAAATCGTTCTGTTGCTGTTGAAATGCATCTAATTTCTTGTATATAGTAAAGTTGCGACATTTTCACTGTTGACTGAGTTTATTAAAGTTTCGTTCGAGTGTCTGACAAGATCGTAAGGTTTTCGTAAAAACTATTAATTTTGGTCAGGGTCCGGAGTTCACAGTTTGTTACAGTAACAATATAATAAAACGTTTTGTTGCCGTAAAAACGTTTGCCTTCGTCTTTGTGTCGATAAAACATGTAGCCGTGACATTTTTTCTGAGACCCCGTTTAATACGGACACCCCGTTAATACGGACAATTTGGCCTGTCCGCTTGCAATTGGTGTCCGTATTAACGGGGTTCCACTGTAGTAGTATTCGATTTTGCTGACAATACGTTTGAACATTCTGATAATTCCGACTCAGTACTGATTTCGAGTTGCTCAGATGATAGGTCTTCATCTTCGCACTCTGAATCTAAGCTTTCGTTGCCATTCAAATTGACATCGCAATGAGCACAGTTATTTCTCCAAACCATTTTTCAACTCCTGAAACCGATATTTACGCATGCGTCTCGCGTAACCACGCTGTGAAAGTGTTCGGGACTACATTATCATAATGTATGCATTAGGTTTTGCTTCAATTTTGTACGACGTTTGAATCAAACGTCGTGCCAACGTCGAACTTAATATTCTTTAAGTTCGACTTTAGCGCGACTGTAGCTCGACGTTTGAATCAACGTCGCGCCAGAGTCGGGTAGCGCGACTAAGCTCGTCGCGCTACCCGACTCTGACGCGACGTTGATTCAGACGTCGAGCTACAGTCACGCTAAAGCCTGGTTTCCATATGATCGCAGACGATCGCAATGGATCGCAGAGGATCGCAGAATTGTAGGTTCTGCGATCTGCGATCATATGGAAACACACTTTTGCGATCGTTTGCGATCGTCTGCGCTCGATCGCACACGATCGCAGACGATCGCAGAAAATAGAACCAAGTTCTATTCCCTGCCTGCGATCGTCTGCGATCGTTGCGATTATATGGAAACACAATTGCGATCGACTGCGATCAATTGCGATCGAAATTTATCCCATAATATTGATAATCGATCCCATCATTCAACACTTCTGCGATCGTCTGCGATCTTTTGCGATCATATGGAAACAGTTCACTCTTCGATCTTTGCGATCACACGGTTCGGTAAAATTCTGTGATTTTGCGATCGTCTGCGATCATATGGAAACCAGGCTTAAGTGTCAAACTTAATTCATTTAATTGAGTTCGACACGACGATAGCGCGACGTTTGAACCGGGCCTTACTTTTATTAAAGATGGATGAAGTTTAATCCACAACAGGTTTACAATAACAAAAAGGCTTGAAAAAAGTGGGCGTTTTATTCTGCCAGTATCTGAGATGTTTTCTTATCTTATCCCCACTAATTGACTACTGCAAATGTCCTTGCATTCTACAACCTGATTGTCTGTTATAAGATAGATAAGTAAATTATGAGTGGGTGGGTAAGGTAGTACCAGCCATAACGCTCTCTAGCGGAATGAACACCCACAATAGACTCCCAAAGATATTCTACAAACACTAGCTGATTACTTATCGCACTTGGAATAGTTCCGTCGCCGTTGTACTTGAACAATGTCAATTTATTCATTATCTGTGCTACTTATATGCAATGTCGATAATAACTATTCTGCACTGCAACAATTCGGCCGTCACCTAGAATCACCTATACTTCACTGATCAAGGAACCATCAATGGGCTCTTTGTCCCTCAATACTCAAATCCACACAAAGAGACCATTGATGGTCTCCTTTTTGAGGCCAAGTCACACAACACGCTACAAAACGCCTACTTTGTTAAACTTCATCAATCCCAAACGTCAATGGGCTCTTTTATCCCAAAACTCATATCTAAACAAAGAGACCATTGATGGACAGCTACGAAGGCCAATTAATCCTTAAACATTACTCCCAAACCTTACTCCCAAACCTCAAACCCAGGCCTCACTTTAGGTATTCAAATTTTACAGTATACTGCCGTTATTAAGCCTTGCGAATAGTTAGTGGACATTCAACCATCTCCCGTAAATCATGGGACAACGTGCTTGTTTCGAAAAACAATTTTGTCACAACACACCATCGGTTACGGCTAGACAGGCCAGCAAGATATTAGCGTAACGTTGGGGAGAACAGTGAAGGGGCAGGTGATGCCGTTAATAATGATGGTGATGATAACCGTTACATCAAAGGAAGCATTTCTTGTGTCGACATCTATGGTAGTATTTGCAAACGGTCTAGAAATAATTTGAACTGGTGTGGTTAGCCATGTTGAGTCTGTGAAGCTAGCAAACTCTTCTGCGGTTTGCTACAAATTAAAGTGTTCCAAATTTATGTCCCATCTATGTGTTGCATAAGTAAGGATTAACGTATTGATTATTGCGTACATTTTTTAATCCTTCAAGCCACCGACATAATTTCATCAGATAGAGTTTTAATTTCAAGTTATTATATTTATATGAAAGGGTCTTCGTTTGATTTTGGACTGAAGGGAATTCCTGATAAAAGCCATTGGAAAGATTTTATTGGACGCAATAGAGAAACACATTTTTGGAAAATAATTTAACGCCTAAGCAGGGTATAACAATTTGTTTAGACAAATATACGAAGCTGAGAGAAAGTCTTTATTTATTTGGGTAACTACGTATATTCAATAAAGGACGCGATAGATCCATTAAATGGAAGGAAAACAGTACTAAAAACTTAAATCCTTTTTCCAACAGAACAAACTCTCTTCCCCAGAATTGTTTTGTAAATTTCCTTTGGTGAAATTTATGGTTGTGTCGGAAATGAATTTTAGATCATAGAATCTGCAAGGTACTAGATATTAATAAAATGCTGTTAATCCTCTCTTCACGAAACAGACGCATTCATTCAGGTCCCTGACGATATCAAGATCTTTTAGTGGTATATAAACCTGGCCGCTCGTTACGCTCATCTTTACACAAACTGCTGGTCATTCCGCCAACCAAATCAAAAACCGGTGATAGGTCGTTTCAGGTAGCAGCACCCAAGCTTTGGAACTCTATGCCCAGCAGCATACGTTTAGCAAGAACTTTGACATGTTTTAAAAATTTAGCTAAGACGTTCCTTTTTAAAAAGTGTTTTTCTTGAATGTTTGAATTTTAAATTTTTTAACATATATTTGTAACTCTTTTTATGCTTTTTAGTTTTTATTTTATCTATTCTTTTTTAAATTTTATATATTTATAATGTAAGAGCATAGAGACTTTAGTATTATGCTCATAATACTGACTTACTTACTTACTTACTTACTTCTTCTTCTTCTTCTTCTTATTATTATTATTATTTTTATTATTATTATTATTATTATTATTATTATTATTATTATTATTATTATTATTATTATTATTATTACAAGTGAAACCGGTAAAAGTAATATATAATTTTATACAACAACCAAGGTACAACACGCGTTGTGATTGGTTGACGCCTGTCATCTATCAGAGTACAGATGTACAGATGATGTCATTGAAAATTTGTTTTCATTGTGTCGGCCAAGATGGCGGACAATTTTGTTAATGTTGTTGTATAAAACAAATAGATTCCATTTTGTCATGCGTCTGTCCAGTGTTATAGATCACAGATGACGTCAAAATGTGGTAAGCACATCAGTGACCCACTCGCCTAGCGGCTCGTGGGCCACTTTTTTGTGCTTACCACATTTTGACATCATCTGTGATCTATAACTGGACAGACGCACGGCAAAATGGAATCTATTTGTTAAATATATCCCATAGTAAACAGGTAAATGTGAAAATAGATTATTGTGTATCAATCAGATTAATCTGCAGCTTACATCCATGAGCAAATGCATACATTCTGCAGTTCCAGAAAATATCCATACCCAGCCCAAGGATGGTCATTGGAAATTCCGAGGGAAAGGGGGGATCAATAGTTAAAAAGAAAGTAAGAAGTTAAACTGGAAATCCCAGGGAGTGGGTGGGTCCAAACCAAATAACCATCCTTGGGGGAGGTACATGCATGGATATTTTTTAAAACCACACCCTCTGGAACCAAGCCTGTGCTGAAAAAAAAAAACTTGACAAATTAACTTGACACGTTAACCTTGGGGTAACATTTATGGTCGCATTAATAATAATGTAAATTCTCTATTATATTTCATAATTTATTTTTACATGTTTTTATTGAAAAAAAGAAAAAATTGTCATAAACCACATGTATTTCTAACTTGATTCAACAAAAGGTGCCCGGCCGGCTGGAAAAGAGGCTTGAAATTCACCAACAGCCACCCTCCCTCCCCCTGAAGTCCCCTGGCTAGACCAGGACCAGGGGGGCCGAGCAGAGTGCCTAGTCCAGCCCGGTGACAGCCAAGCTGCCACAGCGCTGCAGCTGCCTGACAGTCACAAGAAAATACTCATTAAAATACCATGACCTTGCTGTGTCTGGCTAGGTCTGGTGAAAATGACACAAAAACACTCCACTAAGCCCACCCCCTAGAAAGCCAGCAATTCAACCCCTGACCCTGGGCTCCCTAGGGCTGCTAGTCCTACCACTCAGCTACCCGGCACAACCTTCCAAGACGTTGCCCCCCCCCCCTCAATTTTTTCTTGCGGGACTGGCTTGAAGGCCGACTAACGTTGGCCTTCAAGCACGGTTTGCGGAGTCCACCTTTTGTCAAATCAGTGTAGATTGTGACACAACATGGACCTGGAAAGGCCCCTGGGGCACCCGGTCTGTGCCAGACTCACGGCCCCCGGCTGGTTAGCAAGGCCTGCAGGCCTTTAGGACGTCCCGGTTATTTTACGCTGGCATAATCTAACTTGTTTCAACAAAAGGTGCCCCGCCGGCTGGAAAAGAGGCTTGAAATTCACCAACAGCCACCCTCCCTCCCCCTGAAGTCCCCTGGCTAGACCAGGACCAGGGGGGCCGAGCAGAGTGCCTAGTCCAGCCCGGTGACAGCCAAGCTGCCACAGGGCTGCAGCTGCCTGACAGTCACAAGAAAATACTCATTAAAATACCATGACCTTGCTGTGTCTGGCTAGGTCTGGTGAAAATGACACAAAAACACTCCACTAAGCCCACCCCCCTAGAAAGCCAGCAATTCAACCCCTGACCCTGGGCTCCCTAGGGCTGCTAGCCCTACCACTCAGCTACCCGGCACATCCTTCCAAGACGTTGCCCCCCCTCAATTTTTTCTTGCGGGACTGGCTTGAAGGCCGACTAACGTCGGCCTTCAAGCACGGTTCGCGGAGTCCACCTTTTGTCAAATCAGTGTAGATTTACATGTAGCCTTATTGGGTTCTGTGATATTCATATAATATAAGGAGCCATAAATGACACTAATAAAAGTATATTCAGGTTTAAACTGTCAACATGTGGGAATCAATCATATGACAATTTTATTACATTGACACAGTGTGTATTTTTGAGTTCATTTTGACTAACAGGAATGCCCTATCAAAGTCTTCAAGTCACCTGTAAATAGAAATAAAACAAACAAAAAACTATTTTTCTATGAAATTGCTATTTTCCAGCATGCAGACTGTACAATGTATATTAAAATTAAATGGCCTTTTTCACTGTGCGAAAAAACTGGCTGCTTTTATGTTGGGCTAGTGGGTCCAATCTTTTTTTGCACTTGCTAGATGACATTTATTGATAAATTTTTAATTTTTTGTTGTGCTTGTTTCAAAAGAAACACGGGTCTTTGGTTAATCTTATAGGTAACCTGGATCATGAAAAGAAGAAATCAATTTTCTTTGCACCCCTCCTTTAATTAAGTATTGCAGAAAAATGCCATATTATTTTAATAATCTTTAAACATGTTTTGGACCCTAAAGGTGAGTTTTTGTAATCTGTTCATTTTCAAAGCATTATGTAACAGAAATTTATGTTTGGTATTCTTGTAGAGCAAGTTGCCAAAAAAAAAAGCTGGAGTTTATTTAAATCACATTTACAGCTACTAAGTTCTTGACTTATTTCAATATGAGTTAAAAACAACTTGGGTCTTGAAGAAGTGCGAGCCAACAAGTCAAAAGAGCCATTCCACTATAAATAAGTAGCACATTGGTTAGCCTAAAAAGATCCCTGGTTAGCCTAAGCAGTACTCAAGTTGCCCTGAGTATAGTTAGCTGAGGTGGCTTGAGGTTATGATATTTATTTTATTGAAGTTAGGTATTTCTGACTTGTATGTGTCATGAAACATGCGAGCCATGCAAGCCAGACCAGTTAGCCTACATAGCACTCTGGTTAGACGTAAAAGCACTTTGATTGCCAAAGGGTAAATCATGTTGCTTGCAGTTAGATTTATATAGGGATTAGGGTTTTCTTGCTTGCTAATTTTTACATTGCTGCTTTGAAATGCTTCTTAAGGTCATCCGACAACTGAAAATACAGGCCTTAAAAAAATAAATATTTTTTTAAAAAGTAAACAAATGTCTGGTCAAAAAGCAGATTTCAAATGCCTCAGGCAATTAATGTGTGTAGAGAGAAGAAATGAAATAGCTAGAATTGACTGTCACATTAATATGTATAAAACTAAGAGATCAACAACTACCTGTAGTGAACTTGTTACAATCCACTCACTGAACAGTAATTCAAAATGTCCTGTCAAAACATTAGGCATTCTATTTGTCCCAAAAATTACCTGTAGACCATAAAATGCAAAATATATGTTTACAAATACAATAAAACATCATGAGAAGAACACATATTAAGTTAAGAATGGTCTCAGATATTTATTAAACATGCCCCAAAAGGCATTCCAAAACGTGAGCAGCACTGTTTTTTTAAAGTCTAGATTAGCTACCGGGTTGACTGCAAGTAGTCTGTAATGTAACTTTAAAAAATAAATAGAGATCACACTGAGCTAAAGTGTTTCTTCCAATTTCAAAGGTATCACATAAAATTTTCCTGACTTAATTTTTCTTTGCAGCCTAAAATGGCCACTTGTTTCCGTTCAGTGTTTTGAGGCACATTTCCGCACGTATAAATAATGAAAGGATGCAATTCTTAGCATAAAATTCAGATGACGAACATAACAGTTGCATGCATCGACTGTTATTTTATACTCTGATCGCCTCATTCTCACGAGATAAGATAATGACCGAGTTAGAGGTTGAGTTGAGTTTGAGTTGAGTTTGAGTTGAGTTTGAGTTAAGATTGAGTTAAGATTGAGTTAAGATTGAGTTACCGTTTTCCATTTGTATTTGCTAAAAAAGTGTTTAATTTAAGATGCGAATCACTTTTCACGACCAAATAAGCAAGAAAACTGATACTTTTGTATTTTAGAGAATTATGTTATCCTCATTTCGTGTCCTAACCCACCACACCCCCCCCCCCCCACCCACCCAGTCCCCTTCTAACTTTTTTTTGTTCATTATTCAGTGAAAGCGCATTGAACGAACTGCTGGTACACTGGGCCGGTGAAAGAAAAGAAAAAATGCGAAACATTTTCCAAAAACAATCCAATACATTTTTGTTTATTTCCGTGTTGTTAAAATAAAAAAAAAATAAACTAAAATACAATGTCTAAATTGAATCCAACAATATTAAATGTTACGCAACATGGTGGTTGATACTAAATTTTAACGTAAATAAAACAATCAGCTCTACTTCGATCTTGTGTTGTCCACTATACCGTTCATTATTCTCTAATGTATGATCAAACTATCTCCTCGTTAATTAAATTCTGATATTCTTCAGGTGTAACATTGACATTTTCTGGAAGCATGACAGTCATTGGAGGCACAATCAAATTGCTTTGTTTTGGTTGTGTGTTAATACATTCTTTTCTTGCACAAAATCGAAAAGTACGTTCCACCGCAAAGCTCCTTCCATCTGCTGTTTCATTTGAAGGTACATACAGGCCCTCTACTGAAATGCAAATATCTCCCGCTGAAAACTGATTCTGACAGCCTGGTTTTGCACACCTCGGTTTGGGACCAGGTTGTGTATTACATCGCTGTACTTGCCTGCCCTCTCTCGTATCAAACTGCCTTCAAAAACACGAAATACTGTCTCAGACAACCTTAGCTTTCAATATGTTTTCGACGGTGGGGGGCGGGGAATACCCCTGGATCCCGCTACAAGCTCGTGCTCCAGTGCTTCAAGCCCAAATTACCTCTTTTCCGGGGAGTCGCACGTTAGATCAATGAAAACCTCTGGTATTGCTTTCCCATCTGCTCTATGAATGTTCTATGAAAAAAAAAAAACGATAAGAGGCAAAAAATATGGCAAAGTTATTAGCATAATAATTCACCACTTAGATGCACGTGCTTGCTAACTAAATCGTGTTCGCTTCAAAATGCTAAAACGAATCTACAAGTCAACGATCTGAACGGAGAAAAATGTAAACAGTGGCTCACCTTTTTTGTAGAAACCACTTTTTTCTTTCCCTTTACGTCACCTAATTTCTTTGTTTCCGAAAGAGAGGATCCTCCCTTGGTTTTCGGAAAGTCTTTGACCTAACGATTGAACATCAATACTGTGTCAGTATACCATATTAGAATTATTTATGATGTCTTCCTTAATTAATTTTGCCGAAATTTAGAGAGAAAAAAACCTCTACGCTATCCAGAATATATCTGTTGTGGCCAAGGACAGACCATACTAGAACCCAGACTTCTGCTCTTTTCCCCATGCCATGGTAGATTCTGTCTCGATACTAAAGATACTTATCTTTGACACGGATTAAATTCTCATTTTTATAATTGGACTAGAAAATACAGAGAAAAACCTGGACATATAGAAGAGAATTCGAGGGTTTCCAATGGCCATTATAAAAAATAATGATTATAAGTAATGATTTCTACATACATTCTTGTATTTGTAACTTCCCAGTGGTATTTGAGGTTCTCCAGGACAGTAATCCTCCTCCTCCCAAGATTCAAACATTTCAGGTGTTTTCTAGAAAGGAAAAAAAAAACAGTATCAATTCACGGACTCAAGAGTGATTAAAATTCAGGGGCGGATCCGGAATTTTTGTTAGGAGGGGGTGCACAAATTTGAACTGAAGAAACTGGAAATTTCCCAAACGCCACCATTTCTATTTTTTTAATAATAATTTGCCCCATATTCAGGGTGAAATATACTTCATGTTGCAAAACAAAAACTTGTCACTTGAAACTTGTCACTTGACTCCTGTGACCACTTTTCCAAACCATCACACTTGCCTTTTGTCGCGCTTGTCAACCTATACCCTTTTCAGGATGGACAATTAGTTGCAAAAATCATGTATAACATCTTACCGTAAAAAGAAAAGAAATCCGTACGGATGAGAGCGTTCAACGTGAGAACCCCCCCCCCTCATAATCTTTCCGATGGTCCGAACCTGGCCTTCTATTTTTTTTTCCTGCGCTTCCCAGTGCAACTTTTGTCACGATCGAGCTCGAGAAGAAAATTGCACGAAAGCGCAATTGCAAGTGTAAACAGACGGCAATTCTATCGCCCTGATATCGCAGAAGCTTTGAACATTACGAAATTGCCACTACTTTACACTTGCGATTTTCACTGCGAGCTCGAGCGCGACAACAGTTGCACTGGGAAGCGCACTGGGAAGCGCGACAAAAATCGCCCGTGTAAACTAGCCTTACAGACTGAAAGCCGTCAACCTTCAAAGTTATTAACTTCTTTTATGACAAATCCTATGCACATGCCTATACAACCGCAAACAATTATAAATAAACGTTTTCGAAACGAAAGGTTTTTACCTTCACGCGTGGCTTGCTGATTTCTTTAAATTCAGGGGTTGTGGTTTCAAGGCTGTCATCATCAGATATTTCGTCACCCTAAATTTTTAAAGCAGATAAAACATAGGCTTTTCCTTTTTCTCGTATCAGAAAACCAACGATGCGGCAAACGGACAGTTACCTGTGCATCACTGGCAGATTTCTTTAAGGCAATTTGCATTGCTTCTTCTTCACTTTCGACTTGGAATTTAAACCAACAGCTGTTGGTAAGGCGCGCTGGTGAAGAACTAAAAAGAGACTCCCCTTTGACTACATCAGCGTAGGAGGCAACAGAGTCACAATCCGAATCGCTACTTATAGACTCCATGATCGACCGTAATGGACAAAACAAATGATAAGAATGATCTTCAACGCACTTAAAACACGTTGTTCTCCAAATATCCAGAATTCGAAAAGGCGAATTATTTCTCTGTCCATTGTGGAGTTACCATGGCATTCAGACGAATTCCGATCTGATCGTGCGATTGCCGTGGGAAAGAATTCGCATTAGCCCGAAGAAAGGCTAGACAGAGAAACTGCGGGATAATGGTGAAATCAGTTTCGTATCACAAAATTAAATTTTGTAGCCAGAACCCCTGAGCTAAGACTAATTTTTCTAATCGGGTCTCCATTTGCCTTTAAAAAAAATAGTTTAGTAGCTGGTGGATAGAGGGTTTCAAAAATTGAAATGTCGGTTTGAACATAGCTAGTCGACGCGCGAGACAAAAGAAAAAATATTATGTTAGCCTCTCCTATTTTCTTCCTCTCGCGTTTCTCGAATAGCCTGAATAAAACTATCTCTGAAAGAAAATTAATGATGGACTGCTTGTAGTCAACACCGCGATAAAAGGTAATGATTTGCAAGCAACAAAACACGAGAGCTGAATTGTTCTTAGCGTAAAACGCGAAATAGTGTAAATTTGTCAGTAAGATGTTAAGTATTATTTCAGTAAATATAATGAGAACCTTCGATTTTGAACTTTCTATTGTAAAAAAAGGAAAAGACACTGGAAATACGGTAACTCAATCTTAACTCAATCTTAACTCAAACTCAACTCAAACTCAACTCAAACTCAACTCAACCTCTAACTCGGTAAATAGCCGATCCCCATTCTCACTATCTATTCTTTTAGTAATTAGTAAGCTAAATTGATAATCATGAAAAACGTCGAAGACATAAGCTTTAACCAGTCTAAAAAAATCATTGGAAGGAGCGGTGTAGGGAAGGATTTCTAGCGCCAATAAATACCAAACAGCATGTAAGACGGCAGCATTTTATATAGCGTACGTAGACAGTATGCTGTTATTGTTCGTAGAGAGCGATTGAACCGATAATAAAAACTCTTCGAACAATTTTAATATCCACTCTGGCAAATAATGAATTACTTTGGCAAACTCAGTAAATGTAAAGCAACTCTTCTACTAGCCACAGATGAGCTCTCGACCTCATATATTCAGAGGTTTGCTTAAACCAAGACATTTCGTGAAAAGGTCTGTGACAATAAGAGCCTTACGCGGCCGATTTGTTCACATACCTCGGGGAAATAAAAGGCTTTAAAATCTATTTTTAAGCTTGGGGATTTCTAACAAATTCGAACTACTGCACGTATATATCTGAAGCTATGTATTTTGGGGGAAAGATAAGAGCCTCTTACCTGGATGACTGTGAGAGCACATCAAGTTCTTGAAAAGAAAATTATCAATTGTCCGCCATTTTTTTCCAAACATTTCGCAGCCATCCTCGTACCCAGGACCTTCGTCTTCAGGACCAGCTCGCTCAGAGTTTGCGCATGCTCATTGCGTTTTTCCGCTCTGAAGCAGGGGAAGAGACAGCTATAAAACGCTCAACTCCACCGAAGGCAATTTAAACGAAAAAAAAATGGCAACGCTATCATAAAGAGCATACATTCAAGCCTTTGGCAAAATTTTCTTTTATTCCAAATGCAAATGGTCGTTGAGTAGGAAGCTAACAAACTTTTCAATTGTATTTTTTACTGCCGTACTTTTTCAGGAAAGAGTAATAATGGCCATTTTTTTAAAAAAATAAATAAAAACTACAACTTCGTTCAAAAATATTTTAAGAGAGAGGTTTTACTAAAGTTTCCAAGCGAATTTAAAAATGTGATTCGTTCTGGTCACGTGACCGATGACGTCATAACAATGGGATTGATTGAAAAGTACTTAACATATAAGTATCTACCAACATGTACTTTCTTGTTACCTCACATTTAATGCAACGCCAGATACGTACTTGTACCCAGACTCCCATTTTTTGAAAATTGTACAGAGCCCCCTTAAAATTTATATTTTGTTCGGTACCTCGGCAGTCCAAAATGCCTCACACCAATGTGCTTCAAACTGCAATGACTGTTTTTTCAGTAACAAACTATTTTCGTCACAGTGAGCAAATACGAACTTCTGAGCAAAGTCACGTGACTAATGACGTCATTGACGTACGACTTATACAAGAAGTACTTTATGGTAAGGGATATTTCTAAACGACGTACTACTCCTACTGACTTCAAACTGACCAAGTTATTTGGCATTGACGATTTTTCAGTTGCAAAGGATTTTGGGAAGGTTTTTATTATAATTATATATTACTTTTATAATAATTATTATTATTATTATTATTATTATTATTATTATTATTATTATTATTATTATTATTATTATTATTATTATTATTATTATTATTATTATTATTATTATTATCCAAACATTCAAATTCGCAAACGCTGAAATGGCTTCAAGATTTTAATAGTTGCAATGTCAAATTAACGTTGTTTAATATTCCCTATATTCCATACTCAGTGTCATTCGCGGCCGTCAAATCAGCATTTCTCTCACGATCAACAGCTTTCATCAGTCCTCCCCCTTCACCCACAAAAATACTACTTCATTTACTTATTACCTGACCTACTGTCTTGAACATGTACCTTATATACGATAGATAGCAAAGATAAGAGAGCATGCCAATTATTCAGTGACTATTAGAGACCATAGCATAAATCCCAATTGATGAGTTGTTAACGACTTGTTTTAGGAAAATGAACAAAGCACCAGCCCTGTAATAAATATTCCTATTTTGGTTGCGAAGAAAAGTGGGTGCTGAGTTTGATAACTTAAAGAATTTGGGATCCGACATAAGAAAAGAGGCTAAAAACGCAAAAAAAAAAATACTTAAAAAAAACAAATTTTACTATTTTAAAGTCTACAGCATAAGAGCAGTTTATCTGTCTTGTAAAACCAAAACCAAAGCTGCAAAAAAGACACCAAACTCCTGCGAGCGTCTGTAACTCCCGACTACACACAAGCGCAAAAGCACCTAACTAACGCCTGAGAGGGTTTTACTATCAACACAACTTTATCGATACGCTGGGACCTTGATTAAACTTTGCACTGGGAATGTGATTCCCCCCACCCCTATCCCCTTCCCACCCACCGCTACATCACCACCCTCTTAAAGGGGCTATGTCACGGTTTTTTAAGTTATTTTTCTGATTACTTTCAAATTAAAGGAAGCCTCAAAATAATAGTTTTCTAATAGTCCAGTGGGTTAGTATCAAATTTTGCAGAAATCGTTACACACTGGACAAAAGCACCAAACTTGGTATACGAAGACCTTTGAACATAAAATTTCCAAAAATATGATGCTCCAAAAAAATCGTCTCACTTGGAGGGTGAAAGTGACGTCATTTTTAACGTCAGACAGGTATTTTTGGTTGTTTTGTGTAATATGACAATAAATGGAATTTAGTAAGGGCTTCCTGGCTTTCGTGAAGACAGGATAAGCACAACAGTTTGACAATGTTTTATAATAACTGTCAATTAAAAGCATGGGCCTGTTTTAAAAAAAGTTGTTTCGATAAATATATTCCAGCGGATGTTACTTACAGACAAACTAGATAAGAACAACTGACATAAAAACTTGTGTGTGGCTGGCATGGTTTGCTGCAGCATGCAAGGTACGTAACAACAAACATTTAAGCTCTCTTTAAACAAAAATTTACAAAACATAGAATTCAGTGAAACGTGCCACAATTGTATGGGGAAAAGTTCCTTATAGTGCCTTGAGGACTGCATATCGAGAAGACGTTGTGGAATGCCCTTGGGGCTCTGTTGCGCGGTACTGGTTGTTTAAATGACTAAGAATCGGCGGATTTGTTTTTGGAAGCAACGCATATTAGTCGGACATTGCTAATACATTATAAGGCGAGGAAACTAGTGCAAGCACCTTAATTAACAGGAGGGTTTTACGAAAAGCTGGGGGCAAGATTACAAAAAATGCCGACACGCAACGACAATCTTGACAGAAGCATGTGCAGAAACAGAAATAGTTCTCTTGGCATTGATACATTCCCACAGAGAACAAGACAAGAGTATCTTCAAGACCTAGAGCATGCTTTAGACACCCACGTCAATTGCAGTCGCTGGGTTAGTGTCCAACATTTTCAGCGTGTAATGAGTCATCCAGGAAACATCTAGACGGCTTTATGTGATTTTTATCAATCAAGCCCACGAACAGAAAAAAGCCAAAGTCAAGAACACTAGAGGGGTTTTGGAGCTAACGAACAACCCATCCCGTCTAATAGTGCACTTTTAAAGAATCGGATTGGGAAACGACAATACAATTTACAACCTCGTTCCATTTTAAACGTTCCGTTAAGAGGTAATGAATAAAACTACGAAATCAATCACCCGACCATTAAGAGGAATTGGCTGCCATTATTTACCACAAGTCTTTTGTCAGAAAATCGAATCAAAGCAAGCGGGCATGACGTATGGCGGTATATCAGTAGCCAGCAACGTAAAGGCGACCTTAGCATATTATTCGCCCAAGTCTACCCAAAGTAACGCACTGAGATACCGGAAAAAACCGGTTGAATGTGAAGTGTTTAACGGTAACGTCCTGATTTACAATCCTAGCCAAACGTTACACAATTGTTTTCAGAGTATTCAGAACAAATCTCTCTGCCATTTCTCAGGCAGGAACTGAAAACTGTCAATTAAGTGGAGGTAGTGTAGGATCGCTGTCTGCCAGAGTGAGCGAGGAATGGCACAAAGGAGAAATATAGGCCTGGTGCTCAAGTAAATGTTAGTCCCCTATAGGAAAGAACTGGAATGCCTTTTTTGCGATTTCAAAAGATGGGACTCATGTAGAATGAGAACACTCAAAAGAAAGGGGATAGCACAAAAAGTACTTCGGTAGTTGCAAAGGGTAGCGACAAATTGATGATGGACTTTACTTATAAACATGTATAAAGAAGCAGATATCAGAGAAATAGTTTATTTGTTTGACGCTCTTGAAAATGGACAGAGCAAAATTGAAATTTGAACAGTGGACACGGAATTTTTCTTGGCGCTGTTGCACTGGTTGGCCAATTCTTTAATATACAAGGGAAGTCTCCGCGAGTAAACTGGCATATCGGTGGCGTTTGGAATTGGTACACATTTTCTAAGAAGTCAATTACGATTCTGTGGAAATTTAGGTATGGAGCAATCAAAGTCAATTCCGATCCTGCATTTCACGTCTTTTTGTTGGGCTGCGATACAAATTTGCCTTTTTGTGAAGCCTTTCCTTACTTAAAACAAAGCAAGTTCGTTACAGTTAGCTGTTTTTCAGCGCACTTAGAAACTAAAGAGAGATTGACAGTACATAATTATAAGTAAGTAGAAAACCGGATTACAATTACATCTTTAAAAAAACTATTTTTTAACAGGAAGTTATTTGTTTTTCATGATGCTTTGCTAACAATATTCAAAGAGCTGCATACCAGGTTGGAGGTTTGGCCTTGTGTACAGAGCCTAATAAATTTTTCACTAAAAACCTGAAGGTGGAAGTGGAAAGAAAATAATTTGCAAGTCAGTGCGTGGCAATTCCGGAGGAGGCAGGAATAGCATTCAAACAGCCACTTAAAATTAAACTGTTCCTCAAAGTGTAGCTGGAGTGGACGTTTTTCGTCAATTTGATAAAAGTATCACAAAAAAGAAATCTTAACGCTATCCAGACCAGGGGGCGGAAAGTGCCGCGCCGACTTTGAACGTTTATAACTTTTTCAACATTCAACCAAACACTGCCAAGCTTTACAACTTTATCTAAGATATATTTAGAAATAATTTGATTTGACAGGTTGTTGTTTCAGAGACTTGATGTTGCCATGAAAACGGCATTTTGAGAGAAATGTTTTACCAAATTTGTAATTTTTGTGTTTTTATAGATAAAAATTAACTTTTAATGCAGTTATTTTTACCTTTTGGGCATTTTTTGCACCATTTTATTGTTTTCAGTCCTTTTTAGTAATTTTTGGCGGTTTTCTTACGTTTTGGAAAAAATTTCAAATCCAAGATGGCGGATCGAAGATGACAAATATGTTGTCGATTTTTGTGATGACGTAATTGTCCTTTCTCGCGATCCATGTTTTTGGAGCATCAGATTTTCTTAAAGCCCATGCCTCAAAGACTACGTGTGCCAAATTTGGTTCTTTTGTCCGGCGTGTAACGATAATTTTGCTAACCCACTAGACTATAACGAAGGAAAACACCAGCGAAGAAGTAAAAAGCCACAATTTATCAAGAATGATTTCGACTGACGAAGATTAAGGCAGATTACAAATGACAAACTTGAAAAAATTTGCCAATTTTTCAAGATGCGTTGTCCGTGACGTAGCTCCTCTTTAGGGCCATGGTAACTGTAGTGTTGTGACATCTGTCAATCATACGAGCACGCGGTCGAAAGGAACTCCCGTTTTCCCTTGTAGTCGTCGCGAGCATGGAGTCAATAAATCAGACTTGTGTTTAACTTGCGGTGGTTTTATTTAAACGGTACAACACCACACCTGGCGACGAGGATCCACGGAGCGTATCCAGGGAGAGAATTCAAGTCCCAAAGCGCGGACAAAGCAATTCAAGTCCCGAAGTGCGGACAACACAACTCAAATCCCAAAGCGCGGACAAGATAATCCTGACAAAGATTTGACAAAATGGCAGTTTCGCTTCCGACTTTCCCGGCTTTCCAAGTACACCTAGACGGCAATGTGGGTCCAAGGTGGAAGAAATGGCTAGCCAGATTCGAGAATCTAACTGTAGGAATGGGTATCGAAGAGGCAAAACAAAAACGTGCTCTTCTGCTACATTACAGCGGTCCCGAAGTCGACGAGATCTTCGACACGCTTGAAGGCACCGGCGAAGACAAAGATTACAAAACGGCCGTCGAAAAACTTACCGCTCACTTCAATCCCCAAGTCAACACGACTTACGAGGTCTACAATTTCAGGAAAGCTCAGCAAAACGAAGGCGAGAGTTTGGACAGTTTCCATACAAGACTTCGAACTCTTGCGAAGACCTGCGAATTTGCAAATGCCGATAAAGAAATCAAGGAGCAAATTATTCTAAGCTGCAAGTCAAACGCACTGAGGCGGAAAGCACTACGTGAAGACCTTGATTTAACTGCACTTTTAAAAGCTGGCAGAGCCCTGGAGCTCAGTGATATGCAAGCTAAAGAAGTGGAGAGTGACAAAACGACGGTGAACACTGTAAATCACAAAAAGAAGAGCGACAGGCGTCCAAAGAAAGGCAAAGGTCGCCGACGAGAGGAACACAGCGAATCACGCAGCGAGTCACGCAAGGAGTCACGCAAGACTGAAGAGTCATCAAAATGCAGAAATTGCGGTGGCGCTTACCCCCACAAAGACTCCTGCCCTGCTAAAAACAAGAAGTGCACCTCCTGTGGCAAGTTCAATCATTTTGCTAAAGTTTGTAGAACAGTTCCACCCGGTTCGGTGAAACGCGTGACGGAAGAAGAAGACACAGATGAGGAAGACTACGTATACGCAATAGGAGAGAAGAAACAACCCATGTGCAGATTGGAGATCGACGGAGAATACGTAGAACTGATGCTGGATTCCGGAGCTTCAGTTAATCTCATCGACGAAGTCACCTACCAAAGAATCTACAAAGGCAAAGTAAAACCTCTAGAACAATCCAAACGGCGAATTTTCTCTTATGGATCACCCACACCCCTACCCCTGCTAGGAACCATTCACGCCAAGATAACTGCAAAATCCAACAGCACGCCAGCCACTCTGCATGTTGTTAAAGGCAGTTCAGGAAATCTCCTAGGATATGACACCGCGCAAAGGCTAGAACTCCTAAAGATTGTCAACCAAGTCGGAGAAGACAAAACTAGTCCCCAGTACCTGGCGAGCGGCGAATTTGAAAATCTGTTTGGCGGCATCGGCAAAGTGAAAGGAAAGGTAGTCAAGCTTCACATAGACCCGGATGTGCAGCCCAAACAACAACCACACCGCCGAATCCCCTTTCATGTACGGCAAGACGTGGAAAAGGAGCTGGAGAGACTAGAGAGCTTAGACATCATCGAAAAGGTAACAGGCCCAACCCCATGGGTAAGCCCCATCGTAGTGGTCCCAAAGAGCTCTGGAGAAGTCAGATTATGCGTAGACATGCGAGAAGCTAACAAGGCGGTAAAGCGTGAGAAGCACCTGATGCCGACCATAGATGACCTAGTCGCCGATCTAAACGGTGCGACCGTCTTCAGCAAGCTAGACCTCTCCTCCGGATACCATCAACTTGAGCTAGAACCAGAGAGTCGCCACATCACGACATTTAGCACTCATGTAGGTCTGAGGAGGTACAAACGTCTGATGTTCGGAATAAACGCTGCATCAGAGATCTTCCAGAATGCAATCGAGGAAATACTTACAGGCCTACCGGGATGCAAGAATATCTCTGACGACATCATCGTGTTCGGAGCAACCACAGCAGAGCATGACCAGAATCTCTATGGTGTCCTGACCAGACTCCAACAACATGATGTACGCCTGAACAAGGAGAAATGCAGTTTCTCGAAGAGCGAGATCTCATTTTACGGCCACATCTTCAGCAGAGAGGGAATAAGAGCAGATCCTAAGAAGATAGAGGCCATCACGAACATGACCGAGCCAGAGAGTGTTAGCGAAGTCAAGTCACTACTAGGAATGGCCCAGTACGTATCGCGCTACATCCCAGAGTATGCTACAATCACGGCACCGTTACGGGCTCTCACCAAGAAAGAGACACCTTGGCAGTGGTCAGACGAACAGCAACATGCGTTCGACAAACTCAAGGACAGTCTGACTAAGAACCATGTCATGTCATACTTCAATCCTGCTCAAGAGACCAAAGTGATTGTCGACGCAAGCCCTGTCGGTCTTGGAGGAATACTAGCGCAGGACGGCAAGGTTATCAGCTACGCGAGTCGAGCACTCAGTGACGTGGAAACCAGATACTCACAAACAGAAAGGGAAATGCTAGCGATCGTGTGGGCTCTGGAACATTTTCATCTTTACCTTTACGGATCTGAGTTTACAATCGTGACGGATCACAAGCCTCTCCTAGG
The DNA here is from genome assembly GCF_052425735.1 of Oculina patagonica. Lineage (NCBI taxonomy): Eukaryota > Metazoa > Cnidaria > Anthozoa > Scleractinia > Oculinidae > Oculina > Oculina patagonica. Next base: position 36,743,294 of record NC_135758.1, on the reverse strand, counting down.
CATCTTTAAGAGTCACAAGCCCACTTCAGCTCGCATGGACCGATGGAAGCTACGACTGATGCCGTACAACTGTCATCTTGTGTATCGACCCGGAAAGGATGCTGAGAACCCCGCTGACTTCATGAGCAGACACCCAAACCTCCAAGCAACCGTAGAGAGAAACGTTGCCGATGAGTATGTGAACTATGTTTGCACCAATGCCGTACCAAAGGCTATGACACTTCAAGAGATTCAAGCTGAAACAGAGAAAGATTCCACACTCCAGTCACTGATCAAGGCGATCGAGACAGACCGCTGGACTGATCCTGAGATACTGGACTACAAAAGACTCAAGGACGAGCTACTGGTCTACAGTGGAGTGATACTGAGAGGTAACAGAATCGTTGTCCCAAGTAAGCTGAGAGAAAGAGCCGTAGAACTGGCGCATGTGGGACATCAAGGCATCGTAAAGACGAAGCGCTTAATTCGTGAGAAAGTTTGGTTCCCTGGGATAGACAAGATGGTCAAGGATAAAGTCGATAACTGCCTAGCATGCCAAGCAGTAACTCCAAGCAAGTCATCGCGAATCGAACCTCTGCAGATGACGCCGCTACCTAGTGGGCCATGGAAAATGCTGGCAATGGATTTCCTTGGACCATTCCCTTCGGGTGACTATCTCCTAGTAGTCATTGACGAATACAGCCGCTTCCCGGAAGTTGAGATCGTCAAGTCCACATCAGCCAAATCTGTCATCCCGAGGCTCGACGCCATATTTGCAAGGCAAGGAATCCCTGACGAGCTGAAGACAGACAATGGCCCCCCTTTTAACGGAGTCGAGTTCAGCAATTTTGCGAAGCATTTAGGATTCCATCACAGGAAAGTTCAACCTCTTTGGCCGAGAGGCAATGGCGAGGCAGAGCGTTTTATGCCAAACCTTGAGAAGTGTGTGCGAACTGCTGTCGTTGAGGGAAAAAATTGGAAACAGGAACTGTACAAATTTCTCAGACAGTATCGTGCGACACCGCACACGACCACGAATGTATCTCCAAGCGAAGCACTGAATGGAAGGAAACTCAAGATCACCCTGCCAGAAGTATCACCAACACCAGCTAGACAGCACACCCTGCAGGAAACTCAGAAGACTATGGCAGAGAGAGATGCAGAAAAGAAGTCAAAGATCAAAGCATATGCAGACTCGAAACTGGGCACGAAACAAAGCAATATCAAACCAGGAGATACAGTGCTTGTGAGACAACCAAAGAAAAACAAACTAAGCACTCCTTGCAACCCAGAACCCCTTGTTGTTGAGGAAAAGAAAGGATCTATGGTAACAGCTAGCGACGGTTTCAAGTCCATAACGCGAAACTCATCCATGTTTAAAATCATCCCTAAAGAACTGAGAGCTGAAGGAGATCGCAGAGAACAGGAAGAACCAGAGGACTTACCTGCTGAACAAACCGAAGTTTCGACACAAGATGAAGATCCAAACCCCCCAAGCGCAAATGACGGAGGCCTGCGGAGGTCACAGAGACAAAGGAGACCCCCTGCGAGTCTCGCAGATTACGTTCAAATAATCTACTAGCATAAACACTTAACATTTTAAAAGACTCGTTACTAGAAGGCATGCTTATCATTTGTTGATGTTATTGTAAAGTTATTTGATCTTGTTAGCCGACATATATGATTGTAAGTTTATTATCAAGAAGGGGAGAGATGTAGTGTTGTGACATCTGTCAATCATACGAGCACGCGGTCGAAAGGAACTCCCGTTTTCCCTTGTAGTCGTCGCGAGCATGGAGTCAATAAATCAGACTTGTGTTTAACTTGCGGTGGTTTTATTTAAACGTTACAACACCACAGTAACCTCGCACGCCTCTACTGCAGACCATCTGTTGGCCATGCTGTTTTTATGCAGTGTAATCGCAAACCGTGTCGGAGGACCTTTGGAATTAAAATGGTCATGAAATGACAGAATTTTTTTTTGAGAAATAGACGTTAATGTTGTGATATTGAATAAGTTTGCACAATTAAGTGACTAGTGCACGTGACTCGGATTGTTATGTAACCGCGCCTCGGTCTCGCGTGGTCTTGTTCGTCAGCCATTAAAAGTTGTTGTGTTTGCATGGCCTCGGCGTCTTTACGTTGATCGTAACATGGTGTCAGACGCGGGATTTTAACCCAACTGTTCAGAATAACTTCGTAGCTTCGAAGTCTTCAAGTCCAGCGCTTCGTCCGCGATTGGTAGGCTGTTGTGAAGTCTATAGTTTGCGTTCGAGTTTGCTTTGGTTCGTTGCACGTGGCATTACAAGTATCATGGCTGCTGTCAGTACTACAGCGAAAATTCCCTCGCCACTGAATCTTACCGACCGTTTGCATCAAGGTGAAAATTGGAAATCGTTTCGACGTGAATGGAAATTTTACCAGCTAGCGGCTGGCATTCACAAGAAACAAGAAGAAGTTCGGGTGGCTTCGCTGTTGAATGTGATCGGTAAAGAAGGAATGGACATGTACGACACCTTCCAATGGGCTAATGCTTCGGACGCTCTAAAGATTGATAAGGTTCTTGAAAAGTTCGAAGAGCGTTGTGTCCCTGCACGGAACGAAACCTATGAAAGATATGTTTTCTTCAAACGTGAGCAATTGTCCAGTGAGTCGCTTGATAATTACATAACTGCATTGAGGAAGCTTTCAGAATCGTGTGGTTTTAGCGCGTTACGAGAATCGCTGGTTCGGGACCGCTTAATTCTCGGTGTGAAGGATGATAGAGTTCGTGAAAAGCTTCTCGGAAAGCGAGACCTCGATCTCGATAAAGCCATCGAAACTATCAAGGCAAGTCAAGTTACTCACGAGCGAGCGACAGAAATTTCAGAAGAATCTTCAGGACACGAAGATATTAATCGAGTGAGTCACAAACCTCCGTTTAAAAACAAGCGCCGGAAAACACCGCCTCCCAAGCTTCCGTCGCCAAACAAGGCACCTCCCAAGCTGAAAGAGTGTTTGTTTTGTGGTGGTAAACATGCACTGGAAAGGAAATTGTGCCCGGCCTCTGGTCAGAAATGTAAGAAGTGTGGTAAACAAGGTCATTTTGCAGTCAAGTGTCATGGCAACTCAGAAGGTGCGAAAGTTCACATGGTGGAAGAAGAATTTTACATTCATAGCATCAGTGGTCAAGATCAAGCTCTCTTTTCACTAACTGTCAATGATTCAGCATCAGTGACATTTCAAATTGATACAGGTTCTACTGCAAATATTTTGCCACTGCAGGATTACATCAGGGCAACAAACGATCACAGCAAAGCTAAAATTGTTCCCAAGGACATTACACTGGTTATGCATGATCTCTCGAAGCCAAAGGCACTTGGTTTTGCAAGGTTGAAAGTGGAACATAATGATAGTAAGCATGAACTGAATTTTGTCATTGTCGACCAGATGGTCACACCTTTGCTTGGTTTGCAGTCATCAAAGGGGATGGGTCTTATCAAGATTATGGTCTCTAGTGCTGATACCCCTATCAATAATGTAATTGAAGCCCCGAAACAAGATCCAGTAGTTTCTGAGGATGTCACCAATGATCCTGTGCTTAGTCCTTTTGTTGATGTCTTCCAAGGCATTGGCTGTTTACCCGGGGAATACAACATCCAGCTGAGTAAAGATGTTCACCCTGTTGTTCACCCCCCACGAAGAGTGCCTGTTCCTAAGAAAGAGGCAATGAAGACCGAGCTTGACAAGATGGTTGCCAAGGAGATTATTACTCCAGTTACAGAGCCAACTGACTGGGTGTCGAGTGTCTTAGCAGTCCCCAAGAAGGATGGATCGGTTCGCATTTGTCTGGATCCCAAAGATTTGAACACTGCCATAAAGCGCTCTCATTACCCTTTACCGACAGTTGAAGATGTCACAACTCGTCTCACAAATGCCAAAGTGTTCAGTGTGTTTGATGCGAAAAGTGGATTTTGGCAAGTGAAACTAACTGAGCAATCAAGCTTTTACACCACTTTTAACACCCCCTTTGGCCGCTTTCGTTGGCTGAGAATGCCATTTGGCATAAGTTCTGCGCCCGAGATATGTCAGCGGAAAATGCATGAAGCAATTGAGGGTCTCCAAGGAGTGGAAGTTATCGCCGATGATTTCCTGGTTTGTGGATTTGGAGACACTGTCGATGAAGCAGTAAAGGATCATGATCAGAATTTAACGGCTTTCCTTGAAAGATGCCGTGAGTTGAATCTGACACTTAATCTTCAGAAGGTTAAGCTTCGCCTATCACAAGTACCATTCATGGGTCATCTACTCACAGCTGATGGTGTGGTGACCGACCCAAACAAAGTTCGTGCCATACGTGACATGCCAACCCCGACAGATGTCAAATCCCTAAAGCGATTCCTTGGCATGGTTACTTACCTGGCCAAGTTCTTACCAAACCTGTCCAGTGTCTGCGAGCCGTTGAGACGACTGGAGCTTAAGAATACTGAATGGTGTTGGCTGCCTGTTCATGATGAAGCTGTCCAGAGTATCAAGAATCTTGTTTGTAAAGCTCCAGTGTTGAAGTTTTACGATGTCAATCAGGAAGTCACAATCGAAAGTGACGCATCGCTTTCTGGACTTGGCGCCTCCCTACTTCAGGAGGGTCAGCCAGTTGCATTTGCTTCTAGAGCCCTAACTCCAGCAGAAGGTCGTTACGCGCAGATTGAAAAGGAGCTTCTCTCAGTCGTGTTTGCCTGTGAGCGATTTGATACGTACCTGTTTGGTCGAGATGCGGTACACGTTAAAACAGATCATCAGCCCCTAGAAGCTATCTTCAAGAAGGACCTTGGCTCTGCTCCCAAGCGTCTCCAGCGGATGCTGCTGCGTCTACAGCGATACAACCTTGATGTAAAGTACCAAAAAGGAAGCTCGATGCTTATGTCAGATCCCCTGTCCCGAGCCTATCTAGATGAACCTCCCACTCAGACCGAGTACTGTAGTGAGTTAGAGGCGATAGTACTTACAGAGGATCTTCCCATTTCAGAAGCACGACTAATGGCATTCAAAGAAGGCACAGCCTCAGATGAAAACCTTCAAACCCTTATGTCAGTTGTCCTAGAAGGTTGGCCTAGCACTCCCGATGAAGTTCCAGCAGAGGTCAAGCCATATTTTCAGTTTCGAGATGAAATCACAGCTCAAAATGGTTTGCTGTTCAAGGCTGAGCGTCTTATTGTACCTGCCAAGCTAAGAAAGGAAATGATGGAAATGGTTCATTCGTCTCATCTGGGTATCGAGGGATGTCTCAGACGAGCTAGAGAGGTGTTTTACTGGCCACGTATGAATGCTGAGTTGAAAGACTTCATTCTCAAGTGTGATATTTGCAATTCCTTCAAGCCAGAGCAGCCTCGAGAACCACTAATGCCCCATGAAATTCCGTCAAGGCCTTGGCAAAAAGTTGGCACAGATATGTTCTTCTTTGATGGGGGTCAGTACCTAATTACAGTTGATTATTACTCCTCTTTCTTTGAGGTTGACAAGCTTGACATGACAGACTCTAGGACAGTTATCGCGAAGTTGAAAATGCATTTTAGTCGTCATGGAATTCCGGAGGTTGTAATCTCCGACAACGGACCACAGTATTCTTCTGCTGAGTTTGCAAAGTTTGCAAATGACTGGCATTTTCAACACATCACATCCTCTCCGCGCTATCCCCAAAGTAATGGAAAGGTCGAGAGTGCTGTGAAAATCTGTGAAAACCTAATGAAGAAGGCAGCGTGTGGAAAGTTTGACCCATACCTTGCTCTTCTAGACTACCGCAACACGCCCACAGAAATTGGTTCATCCCCAGCACAAAGGCTGTTCAGCAGAAGAACACGCAATTTGTTACCCCTGTCAAGTAAACAACTACAGCCTAACACACTTCCCTCACAAGCTGTCCAAGAAAAGCTGATTAACTCTAAACAGAAGCAGGCTTTCTACTACAAACTGAAAGGAAAAGCATTGCCTGAGTTGCAACCGGGACAGACAGTCAGAATGAAGAAGCCAAAAGAATCTACTTGGACAGAAGCTGTTTGCAAGAAAATGATTGGCCCACGTTCCTATGTTGTTGTATCGGGTGGCCAAACGTACAGGCGAAATCGCCGACAGCTGCGATCAGTGCCACAATCAGATTCTCCAACTATTGTGCAACCAGCATTTGAGCCACTTCGATCATTGCCACAAGCAGATTCCCCATCTGTTGTGAAACCTGCAGCTGAACCTCTGCCTGTTGTGAAACCTTCAGCTGAACCTCCGCCTGTTTTGAAATCTGCAGCAGAGCATTTGGAACTTGCATCCAATCCGACTGTTACAAGGAGTGGTCGTACTGTGAAACCACCAGCCCGTTTTCAGGACTTTACTACTTAGACCTGTTAGACATTTTCTATTTGGAACTCTGGTTCATTGTTGAACATGTACACTGTTGTTGTTTTTATTACTAAGGAACTCAGTCGCTTTTTGTGCGAGAACTTTGTGAAAGACACTTTCTTTACAAAGGGGAAGATGTTGTGATATTGAATAAGTTTGCATAATTAAGTGCTAGTGCACGTGACTCGGATTGTTATGTAACCGCGCCTCGGTCTCGCGTGGTCTTGTTCGTCAGCCATTAAAAGTTGTTGTGTTTGCATGGCCTCGGCGTCTTTACGTTGATCGTAACAGTTAAGGGGACCGACAAGTTCTTTACAAAATTGAAAACAGTGACTGAAACATTCCAAATTTACCATAGCTTAATGAGACACATTTTTAGTTGTGTTCATAACTGCGAGTTCGCGTCACAGGGCTTTCGCAAAGATTGTTTACCAGACGATCATACATCGAAGAAGAAGGGTTTGAAGTTTCAAACACAGTTCTTCCCTTAATGTCAATTTTTTCTTGATGCTGAGCCACTGAAGTCTAAATGACTGCGATATAAATGTCTCCCATGATCACGAGTCTTTCAGAATGACGAAGGACAAAAATAAAGGTAAAAACTGAAAAACTGCAGCCAAGAATTATTCGCAATACCATAAAGGAGGGTGCTAATGGGGTTAACAGTTAACTGACAATTGGCCAAAAAATTAGTAGTTAACTGATAAATGAAAAGTTAACAATTAAGTGACATTCTAATAATTATACTGAATACGATTGTTGTTGTTGATAAAAGCAAGAAAGTTTTTCCTATTAACAAAGCTATTTTGTGACATTCACCTGTCCCGCTGCGTGACCAGGTGACATACTAACCGATATTATATGTATATTATTATATGTACCAAGGTCGTTCCACAGGGTCCCCTATACATCTCTGCGAAATGGAATCACGTTAAAATATTGGGCTTTTCACGCATCACGAATAATTCTTAAAATGTTTTCACCTTCACGCAAAAATCATGGCGATCCCTGTTTAGACTGTTATGCAAGGAAGGTGTAAGACTGGATATTGTGCCTGTCAAGATCACACACGCGACAAAATAGCCGACAATAGTCCCAATCCCAACCACAGATCTAAAACAAAGATTTACGTTCACTAGAACTACCTAGAAAATCAGAAATAAAGTCACGAAAAAGAAGATGATTCACGATTCACGTCTAATTCAACTCTTCGTTCACGGGTCACGATAAGGTAAAAATTGCGTTCACGCACACCTAAAAAGATCTTAAAATTGGGAATCATGATTCACGAAAAAATAAAAGCCCAAGTCACGTTTCACGGCAAATAAATAGCCTCAATCACTCTTAACGTAAAATGTTGATCTTCGTGATGGCGTCGAATGGGGCATGGTCAAAGTTATTCTGAGTTTTTATGGAGATGAATCGGCATTCGAACGACACAGAGGTCGCATACCGTTTAATATGGCAAAGCACAATTCAATGGACATTTACCTTGTAATCATTTGATCGATTTCATGGAATTCAAACGACAATCGGAAAAGTTTCAACTAGGTGCATTTGACTTAAAGTTGTTATCTACAAACACACGGAACTGCCATGGGCACTAAAATGGCGGTCGCATCATAAGAATCAGTGCTTGACATACGCAACCATTACAAGCCCACTGAAACATTCCAATCAGTACACTTATTACTCCTCGTGTTACCCACTAGGAGTTAATAAAGGTTTTATCAAGGGGGAGGCCTTAAGACTGCTTAGAACAAATTGAAGCAAATACTCATAAGAACCTGGCGTTCAATAGAAAAACAACCATTGCTCAAGAAAATATTCAAAAAACCTTTCCTAATATTATACAAAAGGGGTAGGTCTCTCAAAGATATTCTCGTGAGATCGAAACTATGAAAGTGGCTTATATGCTTGCGCGAGATAGAGTCTCGCATGCTTGTCAACGGTTACTTTTTTATCACTGACGTGCTGAAGTAAAAACAAAATCGGGTTATGATGCAATACTTTTCGCTGTAAGAAAAAGGAAAGTTAACAGTTAACTAAAACTTAGTAGTTAACTGACAATTGGGTACCCCCATTAGCACCCTCATTGTCAGACATTCAAGAGAACTTTTATTCACACTTTGAGTACGTGTTTATTCCAATGTGCAACAGCTGTTACCAATGAGAAACATGTAACTAAACAACTAAAGCCCTTGCTTTCTTTCTTCTTCTTCTGCGAAGTGTTCCTGCAAGAAAAGATGCCATCATCACTCGTTTCACGGAATGCTGCTTATTCGGAGCCAGTCAGCTTGATTAGCATATTTAGGCCTTGTGGAAAGTGAAAGGAGCCGTGCGCCCAGTCAGTGTGGACAAATTGTCAAGCATCTCTGACTGATCGGTCTCCAGTTTTACCATTTGGATTATCCAAGTGTGTATCGAAAACAAGAAGTAGAGAAATAAATTTAGTTTTGGATTTCTTCGGGAAAATGTTTTTATCTTTTTGTTTTCAGTTATTAAAATCTAGTTGATGAAACTGGAACACGACCCCTATCCAAATGATCTAAGAGCGCTTTCCATTAGTCGAAACTGGCCGGCCGGTCCGATGGTTTAATATGTGAAATGGGCCTTTTGCACGAGATTTTCCCACAAATCCACCATAACATTAACGGAATGTATAATATTTATGTATTGACTGATTTGACAGGACAAATTTGTTTAACAACGGAATTCTGTTTCGAATATACCGGTTTGGCCGGCCAGTTCTGACACATGGAAAGCGCCCTAAGTGTCCTGACCGACTTGCATGTAAGGTACAAGCGGTAACAGCACTCACCTCACGATCTCAGATTCAGCAACACCGAGCAATGATTTCATGTCTTCGGCCTGCAATATTCAGAATCAGATACGTAATAAATAATTTAACTTCCACTTATGATAATAATAATAATGGCATAGTGAAAAAATGAATGTGAAGTGCGGTGGAAACAAAGATGATGATTTTGTTCAGCAGCAAGCCTATTTGGAAACTGGAAGTAGATCGTATGAGGGTAACTGCCAACTGAAATGGCACGAAAATCAGATTCGGTTTTTTTTACTGGTGACGAAAATCGTATGAGGCTTATGATTGGTCGTACGTTATTTCCCACTAGTAGGAAAACTCGTGTAACGAATAGGATTGCGATTCATAAAAAGAGAAATGATTTTTATTCGAGGCGCTTGTAATGAGTAAATCTCAGTACTTATATTATATAACAAAGTGTCTAAAGTTACGATATATTACAATAAAATATGTTGATACGTACAGCCACGTGGTCATTGTGGCCAACGGGATGCATAATTTTATCTGCTTCTTCCGTATTGCATCCTTCAACACAGCATTCCTCATTTACGTCGAGAGTTCCGTCAAAGATGGCGGTAATTTTACCCTCACGCAAATGTTCGCCAGTGTTTTGCACGTGGCTGCAAAACGGCTGCCAACGACTTTCGATTCGTTTTACAAGAAAACTGTTGGCTTGATTCCCATCCAAAAGGAACTTATCTGCATCTGTTTATACACAAATATTGCGCAATATTATTATTAAGTAGCTATACTGCAACATCTTTAAGTAAGCAGGACAAAGATAAACAACCTCGTTCCCAGGGCTTTCCCCTTGGTAATTTGCAACGTACCAAGGGAAAAGCCCTGGGAACGTGGTTGAAAGATAAAGAGCTGGGTAGAACGGAGCTTGTGCGAGAAGACAACTGAGCTTCACAAAGGCGCGATTTCCTGTAAGTACTGCGATGGCATGCGTCTTCGTAACATTTTTTTTCGATTAAGCTTGCCTGAAATGACATTCCCCACTTTTTCAGGGTTCTTTTGAGCACAACTGGACGACTAGTTTTTTTTTAGACAGAAGGCTACTTAAAAGAACTCCAACTTTGTCGAGTTGAAAGAATTTGGCCGAGAACTGAAGAGCTGAACTTAACTGAATATAACTTATACAAGGGTGCCAACTCTTCAGTAACTCAACAGATTTATTAGGCTCGCCAATTAAGTTTTATCAAGAGAAAAGGTTTCATAGGCAATAAAGATTGAGGACGAACAAACGACCACGCTAACGACTGGCAAAACTTTTAAATTCCCAGGGAGAAAATTGTTTTCCGCTAATAACATCAGCCACCTTGCGCTTCTTCCTTCCTTTCCTTACCTCATTTTTCCCTTGACGATTCCTTAGCTTACCTCTTTTCTCGGCGCAGCAATAATCGAACACCAAAAACATCACGGCCAGAATTTGGAAGGTACGCTTCATCTTGGATTTTTGTCCTTATTAAGAAAAATCAAATGTATGTTCATGGATAAATTTTTTGATTAATCACGACTAGGGATTGATGGTCGGGGGACAGGAGGGCTGAACACGACTGCTTTTACTCTCAAGCCATTCCCATTCGAAACTAGTAATGAGGGTATTAATGGGGTTAACCGTTAGCCGTAAAACGGCCAAAAATTTGGCCGTTAGGCGTAAAAATTGGACGATTTTAACCATTAGCCGTAAAATATGTTAACCAGAAAAAATGGTATAGAGTAGATCACTTCATCGTCCCAGAATGGTCCTTAGACCCACAGGGATCCCAAACGCTGTATTAGTTATTCATAATCTTAAAATAAAAATGTTCTTATTTACCTGCGTTCCTGTGTCTTTTATTTCCGTTACAGTTAACTGAGGTTAAAAATTAGTTTAAAAGTTACAAATTAATTTCCATTATTAAAAAACATATTTTAGGTCTAAGCACAGGGGACCCAAACGCTGTATTAGTTATTCATATTCTTAAAATAAAAATGTTCTTATTTACCTGCGTTCCTGTGTGTGTTTTTTTCACCGGTTTGGGGGCGATTTGAATTTAAACGAAGGCGGTTTACGTTGCGAGTTCTAAACGGTAATCGGTCTGTCGCAATGACAATACGATGCGCCTCAATTATGTCTCAAGTTTTACTTTAACAGTTATAATTAACTCGTAAATCCCCTCGCGGGAGAGAAGAGACCATTAAATTGAAACACGAAACTCCCCGCGAGGAGAGTTAATAGTTAATGGTTTTAGTAACTTGAGTTAATAACAATTGAAACTTGAGGTGCGTCGTATTGACATTGCGACAGATCGATTACGTTTAGAACTTGCAACGTAAACCGTCTTCGCTCTGATTCAAATCGCCCCCAAACCGGTAAAAAAAAACACACACAGGAACGCAGGTAAATAAGAACATTTTTATTTTAAGAATATGAATAACTAATACAGCGTTTGGGTCCCCTGTGCTTAGACCTAAAATATGTTTTTTAATAATGGAAATTAATTTGTAACTTTTAAACTAATTTTTAACCTCAGTTAACTGTAACGGAAATAAATTAACCGTTAACCGTAAAAACCACCACCCCATTGAGACCCTCAGTAATTGGTCACATCTTGAAGTCGTGTGTATGTAAAAAGAATCATAAGGCTTTGTTTGAGTATGAGGTGGTATGACTAATCAGTAGTATGTTAGATATTTAATTAGTAAGTAAGTAAAGTAAGAAACTTTATTTAACCAGGGTGGTGAGGTGTAATTTCTGATTGGAAAGGTAAGTGATATACAAATAATTCATTTATATTAAGAAATAAAAATTAAGAAAAATCAGATGAGGTTTATGTATAAATCTTTTAATCAATCATGCATGACTAGGGATTGATGGATAGGGAAAAGGAAGGCGGAGCACAACTCCATCTACCCTTACCCCATCCCCCGCTAGACTCGATAAAAAGCTCAAAATCAGTTAATGATCACATCTTCATGTCAAGTGAATGTAAAAAAAATTGTTAGGCTATGTTTAAAATGTGGTAGTATAACTAGGAATTTGAATAAAATACAAAGCAGCATTAATTTTGTTGCCGGTCCTTTTGGAGTTTTTGAACTAGTATTCGTATATTCGTATTGTTTCCACAGCTGCTTCTAGTGTTCTTAATGAACCTTTTCAATACTAACACCATAATGAGAGATAATGAAAAGAAAGCCAGAAGGTCATATCTGTCTGAAATGTTCAGATTTTCCGCAACGTGACAATAAACGTAGAAGATAGATCTAATTTTACAAGATGACAAGAATAGAGGAAATACTATATATAAACTAATTACTGAGTGTCGGAAAAAATTGTCGATCAGGAAGCAAAACTAAGCAGTCATGCACGGTGTAAGATTGACATAAGTAATTTGTCTACTGGGTGAAAGGTTTTTCCAATGATAAAAATGCACATATCTGGGTTGAAAGTTAATATTAGGACCCTCAAACTCATCTTTTCATGGTGTCCATGAACAGATTGGCGAGTATCGGTGCAGGTGAAGAGTACATGGCATCGCCATCCGATATTAATAAATACCCTGAAAAGAGAAATGGGTTTGGGCCGTGGCAAAGCAAAGTGAGATTATCCCTTGTTATTATTATATTTTAATGTCCGGGATGTCTTTCTAAATATATTGAATTTTGAAGTTTTCATGTGTAGGCTGTGAGGCCTGCTTTGTCGGCAAGACTAACCGGCATCTCATCATACGGATCTGTGAGCACATCTCCACTGACAAATGGAAAGGCCCACATTTTTCATCATCTTAACAGCCCGGTGAATTGTCGAACTAAAATGTTCTGTAGACTCTTTTTCCGTCTGAGACACCGCCTCCACCCCTTTCCACCACAAAATTAAGGTGGTGGTTCTTAACCTGCATTTTACTCTTCTTTAGCAAGACAAGGTCATCAAAATTAAGATGAGTTCGTTGATTGTACTCTTCAAAAACTCATTAATAATACATTAAGACAGTACAAAAAAAAAAAAATCTTTAATGAGTGTCTTCGTATCTGATAAACTTTACGTCTAACTTTCTAGACAAAATAACCCCCAATCTAGATATTAGTGCAAGAATGAGTTGATCTATATCAGAAGATTTTGAAGCTGTTCAATAAATTTGCAGTTCGTGATTTATCAAGTCTAAAACACTCGAGCTGCTCCTCGATTTTTTAACTTGATAAAACACTGCTGCTGATTTATTAAACATTACTTTAATCACAGCCAGAAAGTATTCATCTTAATTTCAAGATGGATGCGAGTTTTTATTTTATTTTAGATAGTAGTATAGCATTGAGATCTTAATTAAGTTGTACAACATGTAACATTGCATGAGGTAAAATCCATTTTTCTCTAGATTGAAAAAAAAAAAAACAGAATATGCCCTTATTACAAGTCATTTTTTATTGAACTGCTTCTTCAGTTGAGAAGAGTTTAAATGACACACACTCTTATTTATGGCAATGGCCCTTTGCATCTAATGGAAACCGGCATTGCATAGAATATAGGGGTTTCTCGGTGTTAAAAGAGGCCAAAATACCGCCTATTTATCCATTGGGTTTTGTGCTTCCGAAATTCAAGTTGCCTTTCGGCTTGCATTACGTTTTCTTTTAAATAACGATTTGTATCTAAAATTAAAAAAGGAGGTTACAGTATCTCTACAAAAAGGTGCCATTTTGGTCGTGATAAAGCAATACTTTAGCAGTTTAGAGTAATTCGATGCCACTATCAAATTACAATCACCTATTTATCGAACCATTTTTTCGTAGGGTTAACACAACTACTGAGAAGCGTAGGTAAAATAATGAAACATTACCTGAAAGATATTTGTCCTGCTTGAACTCCTGAGATGTTCACAATAGACTGCTCGACTTAAGTGCATCTGAGATGTAGTTAAATCCCCACTAATTGTCTTATACACATGCTATTGTCCTTGAATTCTACAACTTGATTGGCTGTTATAACAAGAGATAAGAGAGCATGCTAATTACACACTGACTGCACGAAACCATAACATAAGATCCATTTAACGAGTTGTTTGCATGAGACTTTTTAAAAAGCTGTTTAACTAAAATGAACAAGACACCAATCATGTAGTGAAAATTCTTAGTTTTTTTGTTTGTAAAGAAAAGGAGGTTGTGAGCTTGTTCATGTTTAAAGAGGATACCCAAGGAGAAGAAAAAAGCTGTGAAAACAGTAGTTTTGGGTTTTTGGTTTCACAGCTGCTTGGAACGTTCATAATTTCTACGGCGCTTGTTTTCACACAGTTCGGCTTTTCAAACTAACGGTAAAATAAACACATGCAAGAAAAACCTAACATTTAGTCAAGGGATGTAATCACAACTCTTTTTTTATTGCAATGAATGTTTTGGATGAAACTTGGTCCATTTTCAGTACAAGTAACAGAAACCCGCTAGTTGGTGTAACATAAATGCAAGGAAGATACAATAGTGTGCAAAAATCGGTAATTACAAAGGAACAACAAGAAGCTTAAAGCCTCAAACCGGGCGGTAAATGTGTAAGTACTTGATCCTGAAAAAAGCTGTGAAAACAGTAGTTTGGGTTGTTTTTTTCCACAGCGTCTGCGATCTTTCATTATTTCTAATTAAGCGCTTATATATTAACAACACAATGAGGGAAAATTAGAAAAAGATAAAAAAAAATCACAAGTGTAGAACATTCAGATTCGGCGCTTGTTCTTACACAGGTTGACTTACTTAACAGCAATAAAAATCAACACAATCACGAAATTCCTAACTATTGAGAGAAATGAATTGCCGTATTACTAGCAGACAGGAAATTATTTTCAAGATAATCACATCTTTTTTAATGCAAGCATGTTTCGGATGAAACTTCATCCATCTTCAGTACAAGTATTAGAAACCCGCTAGTGGGTGTGATATAAATGCAAGAAGGATACAATAGTGTGCAAAAATCGGTAATAACAAAGTGACAATGAATGAAGAAGATATATCTAATTAGAAGGTGACGAAAATATAGAAAATATAACTAATTACTGGGTGACGGAAAAAATAAAGCCGATCGACAAACAAAAATGAATAACCAGTGATGAAAGATTGACATGAGACATTTGCCGAAATGAGTGAGGGGTTTTTTCAACGAATTTTGAGGAGCCTTCTTGATTGTATCCTTCTTGCATTTATATCACACCAACTAGCGGAATTCTGTTACTTTTATTAAAGATGGATGAAGTTTTATCCATAACAGGTTTACAGTAACAAAAAGGCTTGAAAAAAGTGGGCGTTTTATTCTGCCAGTATCTGAGATGTTTTCTTATCTTATCCCCACTAATTGACTACTGCAAATGTGCTTGCATTCTACAACCTAATTGGCTATTATAAGATAGATGAGAAAGATAAGAGCTTGCTAAATTATTCAATGTCTAAAGAAACCATAACATAAAACCCAATTGACAAGTTGTTAATGAGTTGTTACCAGAATGAACAAAGCACTAACCCTGTTATGAATATTTCCTTTTTCAGTTGCAAAAAAAGGAGGTTGTGAGTTTCATCATGTTTAAAGGGGATTGCTAACAAAAGAAATTTGGAGAACTCGACAAAACTGTGCCGGAAATAGTAGTTTTGGGCTATTGTTTCCACAGCTGTTTTGATCGTTCAAAACCTTTTAATTAATCGTTTAAATAGTAACATCATAATAAGGTATAATGAGAAAAAGATAAAAGATCATTTGCAAAGGGAAATGGGATCTGCTCTCCACGGCCCACTACTACATAACCATCCTGTACAGGACCCTACTCAGGACCCTGTTTTGTTTCAGCGTGCGTAACCTCGGACACTTCCATCACTGCAGACCATGTGCTTGCCATTCTGTTTTTATGCGGTGTAAGAATCAAAAACCGAGTTGAAGGGCCTTAGGAATAGGCCGCGATTTGCACGATGGCGTCATTTGACCACAGCTACCAGAATCCTTTACGTTGCCTTTTTAATTAGAGAAATTGTTTTTTAAACCTATCTGTGAATTCAAAATTTAAATATTAAAGAAAAAGCGAAATCAGTTCTGGTAGTTGTAGTCAACGACATATGACGATATCGTGCAAATGCGCTATTAAAGTGACTATGTAATCTCAGAATTTTTTTAGAGAAATGGACATTAGGGTACCAAAAGTTTAAAAAAAGGAGGCAACATTTCTTAGAAAATTGTTAACAAGAAGCTCTAGGGTCTCAAATATTCCATATTTGCCATAACTAAATGGGACACATTTTTGGGAAACTGGGTACCAGTTAGTTCGCGTTGTGACGTCACACGAACGTTGTTTATCAGACGATCATACAACGAAGAAGCAGGGTTTTTAAATTTCAAACACAATATTTCTCTCCCTGTCTGATATCGCCTTTATCCGCCATTATTATCTCTGCTATAATTCTATTGATTTTTAAAAGCTGGTGCAAGATGCGCAAACCCTGTGACGTCATCAAATCGAAAAGGCTGCGCGATTAATGTCTCCCATGATCGCGTGTCTTTGCGAACGAAGGCGGAGAAACGTAAAGGTCGAATGGAAAAATTACAGTCGAAGCATTATCAGCAATACCATAGAGTTATTTTAGGCAACTTTATCATTTCGTTTCATAGGCAGTTTGAACTTGTGCGTCAGACATTCAAGACAACTTTCATTCACACTTAAACTTAAATGCGTGTTTATTCCAATACAGCTAATAAGAACATGTAACTAAAACAACTAGAGCTGTTGCTTCTTTCTTCTTCTTCTGCGAAGTTTTCCTGTAAGAAAAAAGATGCCATCATTACTTGTTTCAAGGAACGCGATTTATTCGGAGCCAGTTAGCTTTTTTTTAAAAAAAAAAAAAAAAATATTACACCAGACTGAGCAGCTTTAGACCTTTCAGAAAGAAATACCAATTAAAAGAAGGTAATGAGCCGTTCATTAGCAAAATATCACGCAACAAAACACGGTCAATGTACTGTAAATTTGCAGATGATTATTTGAAAGCAGCGACTTTGTTTGTGATATGCATGGGCTCTCGATCAGTAAAATGGAAAGAAAGGAAAGGTAAGCGGAACTGAACGAGGACCTTAATGCAGGATCTCCGTCATCCACGAGGTTCTGTGCGCCCGGCAAGTACAGACAAATTTCCATGGATCTTTGACTGATCGGTCTCCATTTTTTCCATTGGCTTATCCGGTTGTGTATTGATGGCACAAGGTAAAGAATTCAACTAGTTTTGCAGGATTCCTTGGATAAATTTTTGTATGTTTTTGTCTTTCGTTAAATCTAGTAAATGAAATTAGAACACGACATCTATCTAAGTTCTGTCCGACGTGTAAGGTGCAAGAGGTAACAGGCACTCACCTTCTGAGCTCGAAATCAGCAACACGCAGCTACGTATTTTTCTCTCCAGCTTTCGGCCTGCAATATTCAGGATCAGATAAATAATGAATACTTTCAGTATAAATTTCCACATACAAAAAAATATATTGTTTGTACAATCTACAAATTAGTTAAAGCAAGCCGAAACAGATTGGTCACGACGACTAAAAGTCGATAGCATGCAATTAGTTAGCGAGGTAAAAGAACGTTCAAACATGAGAAGTTAAATCAACGCAACATCCTCTTATCGCAATTCTATGTTTCACAAATTATCACTTAAACCGAAAAGTTTTAATGTACTACTTCTTGAAGTGGCCATGCATGGGAGCTAGAGATTTGCGTGATTTGGCGAGATTCGAGGTGCACACGGCAAGGTGCGCTATGCAAGAACCTTTGTGGGTCTGCAGGGCCATAGCCAGACGTAAAACCTTAGGCGGGAACATGAAAAACAAAATTCCGTGCAGTGTTGCTAGGTACGGCCCTGGTCCGTTAAGATAACGTTGTCTAGTACGGCTTCAGTAATGTGATGTTAAAATCACATTTGTTATGGTTTTATATTAGTACTGCAAAGTCTTGCGTGGAAAGATAGTAGCAGCAAGCAGAAACCCATAATGTGTTTCTGCGCAACCCTATTTAAAATTCTGAAAGTGGTTTCTATGTAGACTTACTGTTTTAAAGTAATTCTTACAGGGGATTTCGTTGAGTTATCATTAGCTCGTATCGGTATTGTGTCAATTTAATACGCTTTCACTGATATGTTTTAATCCCTATTCGCAGTGGTGAGTAAAGTGGCTATAGCTACGATATAGTAAAATCATATATGTTGGTACGTATACGCTTACTGTTACTGTAGCCACCAGGATGTATGTCTTCATCAAATTCTTCCGCATCGCATCCTTCATCACAGCATTCCTCATATATGTCGACCCTTGGGGTTAGGCTACTACGAATGAGTTCGGAATGTCTTTGCACTTCGCTGCAAGTGTAATCCATAATCCTTTTTTGAACTAGAAAGCTGTTGGCATGATTTCCATCCAAAAGAAAATTATCTGCATCTGTTTCGACACACACATACCATGCAATTAATTACGTACCTAGACGGCAACGACTTAATATAGGAGATGTGACTAGTTACAGGTTAACGGAAACAAAAATTGGCCAATTAAAAATCAAAACTAAATAGTCAGTGTAAGCTTTGCCAATTGAGTGAGGGTTTTCCTAATTAGCATGATCGAAGATTCTTCTTTATTTTGAACCGAAAGGGGCCGGAGGCGGTGTCACTCAAGGGGCAAATTTTTCATGTCAATCTTTCGCTGGCTATTTGTTTGTCGATAGACATTTTTTATCGTCACGTTCCATTTAGTTATATGTCCTACATTTGTTG
>NC_135758.1:36706218-36723872 GCF_052425735.1 Oculina patagonica | reverse complement strand
TTTTTGCTAGTTGTTGTTGTTGCCGAAATGTTGATGCAAAAAAGAACCTATACTTTATTTATGTGTTAAAACACCGTTTAAATTGCTCTTGGCTATTAATAAAATTCAAAATACCCATTAAAATTACCTCATGAGGGGAAATATAGATTGCAAAGATCCGTTTTTATCCGTTTTGACGTAAACATCATTATTTCTTTTAGTTTATGCCTTGGGCAAGTAAAGTTCACTGAATTCCATCTTGGCTGTAGGCTCCAAAAAAAAAAATTAATTATTTCTCCCAAAATCCTAGCACATTTCAATAGTCCAATTGCTTCTTAGAAAAACTGTCCTACATATCGCGAGGCTATTTGTTTTCATTCATTGTAAAAGACGAAAAAATAGTGTTATAATGCCTAACTTCGAAGTAAGGCATTTCAGCACTCCTCAGTGGTGAGGTCAGTATAGAAGGATTGACTGTAGAAAAGTTGATTCGGAGGAAAAATTATACAAATTAGAAAACCCTGGCGGGAGCGAGTGCGTTCTTTACCGAAGTGAAATTGACTAGTTCAACTGTGGATTATTTTCTCAATACAAGTTTTCTTTTTTTTAATTTTTTTTAATTTTTTACACACTTGCCTAGACGAGGCAAGTGTGTCGTCTTGCCTCTAGCTAGTTACGGCCTTGGCTGTGTTTTTTGTTTTGTGACTTTTTGCATGTAGCGATTGTGTCAATGAAAGGCCACACGTGATTCGAATTTTTACGCTTTTACCTAGTAATAAACCTCTCGTTTAGGTGATCAACTTGATTGACAAGAGAGGTGGTCGCTTACCGTTTAGACGACCCTTTGGCGTAACTTATGGCAGCCTCTGCCTCTCACAAGACTAATCGTCCAGTCGATAGTGAGGATTTCAGCTAGTTCCATTAGTTACATTTCCTTTTTTTTTTCTTTTCCAGCTTTTATTTTTCAACAATTAATGTGGAACAAACAAGATCATTCATGCACGGGTCCTCCCTTACAGTGGGAACAGTCTTGTCCACGCGTTGCTCTTAGAGCTGTTCACATTTGTTGCAGTTTCGCGACTTGCGGGATTCCACGCGCCCTCCATGCGAGATCCCGCGCGAAGACCCGCGCGAATAGATACCCGCCCAGCTGGCGAGGCTACTAAGCTATTCGCCATCTTTTTTTCTGTGGGCAAAACTTGCAAAGAATCGCAAAGATGTCTTTGAAAGCTGTGGTTGGACAGCGTGAGTTTTTGCTTTTTCCAAATGTCATTTGCGTCATTGAACTGTACTTCTGAATCTTTAATTTCCTGTGTGTTGTTTAGGTCTTATGCAAGACGTGATTCGCGAAAATAAAAAGCCGAACGAGTGGAAAGTGAGTTTATTGACAGTGCATGTTATTAACCCGTGAATGTGATGTTTACATTGGCTTTGTAGCTAGCTGGAGTACGAGTAAATACAGCAAGCAAACTGTATTTTTTCATTCGTTCAAACTTCAGGTTCTTGTCGTGGATCATCTGAGTTCTAGAATAATATCATCATGCTGCAAAATGCACGACATTGTCGAGGAAGGCATAACAAGTAAGCTACTAATTTATTGAAGGATAATTACTGTACTCAATGCAAATCGAGCTTTGGTTTGATTTAAATTTAATTCAACAGTAGTTTATTATTGTAGCATCTCATTGAAACTTAGAAGAGTACTTAAAATTCATTTGAAACTGCCTAAAACCTTAACAATCCAAGTTCTGTTGTAGATATTTATTTTTTTGGACTGGAATATTGGACTGTTTGGTTTCGTTAAATTACTTAAATAATAGCTTGATGAAGTAACTAAGTTATTTATAGAACCATTATTGCTGACGTTGATCCCAGGTTATAGATATGCAATGCTTAGTTACTGTTTTGCAAGAGCTTGGGAGGTTGGCCACAACTAGCAGATATATTTAAAATTTATTATTTAATTATAAGATCAAAATCTCAACCAAGGGTAGCCTGAATTTCAGACATCCCTCTGTGCTCGCCTGCTTGCCAGAAGGGACGTCTGAACACATTTGGGCTTAATGCCGTCCGGTGACGTCACTACCCGAAAACCGGGTAGTGATTTTGATTGGTTGATTTAAAAATTATTTGCATAATTATGTGAAATTATGACTGAATTTTACCGCGCGAGGATTGTAATTTGAAAACGTTTGGAAAGAGTTCGAAAGAGTTCACCTTCCCAGAAATGAATTTATTAGTCATTTACCTTAAGTTAATTACTTTATTAGTTTACCTACGGATGAAGAATAGTAATGGAAATCGGTAGGTTTTAATTTGGCGGCATTCGTCGCTTCGACATGCAGTGCAGTGTTTTGCCAAATTTATATGTAATCTTGTTTTGTCAACAAAGCCGCTCGACGCTTATGCCCTGCAGCCTCGATGAGCCAGTGATTTCTGAACTCAGTGCCCACGGTCAAGTAGGATATTTTTGTATTGAATTCTGTTTCTTGATGCCTCTGAAACCGTCGAAATTGATTCATTTATTAAAGTACTCACGAGTGTGTTGTATTTGTCCGTTGCGTAACATATTATATTTTGATCGCTAGATAAAGCAAATCAGTTTAGATTAAATCGGTTCCGTGAAAGAATATAGCCTGCAGTCGATTAAAATATCATTCATTTGTCTCAAGTTTTTAATAGTTTACTATTAAAACAATTTTATACCCTGTAATCCTTTATTTAGGCGATTTTTCTTTCACAATTTCATGGCCTCGACAGAAACTTTTCCGCATGAATTAACACCAAAGCGTAGTGACGTCACCGGACGGCATTAAGCCCAAATGTGTTCAGACGTCCCTTCTGGCAAGCAGGCGAGCACAGAGGGATGTCTGAAATTCAGGCTAAACCAAGGGCAGAAAGGGGATTGATCTTGGCATAAATCCTCATCCCTTGTCTTCACCCCTGCTTCCTCCCCATGGATTTAAATTGATAGGTGGGTTATGTTATTAATGACAATGAGAATTGTTGTGTTAGGGGTGGTGAATGGTCCTTCAAAAAATGTGTGTTGCAACTTTTTAGCCAAATTTCAGGGGTCTCCTCATCTCAAATTTTTCTTTGATGCCTTCTCAGAGTCTCAATTTCTTTTGCAAGGCTAAAAAGGTTTTGGGCTCCCAGAAAAGATATCTGTCTTATGTTGTGTTGGAAGATGGCACTGAATAAGCTTAAATTACAATGAGAATTGTTGTGAGACCAGTTGGAGAGAGAGGGAAGGGGGGAGGGGTTGATTGACTTTGCAGTCACTTATATGTTTCACCACTGTGGCTTTTTTTTTACTTCCATAAATCACATTCAATTTGTGCTTCCGTGACTAATTCAGTTACAAATCAATTTTGCAATTATATAAAATTATGATCCCTTACCATGTAACTTTTGTGCAGAGAGCTAAACACGTTCAATTTTGGCCTAACCAATTAAATTGGATTTGCCCTTTGAGCATTATTGTGCAGTACTTAAACAGAGTAACTATGTAGCTGAGATTAATTTGGTGGACTTCTCTTTTTTATTTGGACTGGCAAGTACCGCCCTATCATTAGTGAATAGAACTACATGTATATTCTTACTGATAGAATAATATGTCGAAGGTGATGTACCTTATCTATGCCTGTTTTGAATAATTACAGTTTTTCTCATGTTTTCTTTCAGTTGTTGAAGATATATCTAAAGTGCGCCAACCACTACCAAACTTTGAAGCCATTTACATTTTAACACCAGAGGAAACGGTAAGTCTCACAATGATGAGGATCAGTTAAAGAGATCAAAGAACTCATAAAGATTTGAAAATGTATGTACTGATATTTGTCTCTAATTAATTTTGTTCAGAACAGGTTAATGTCTACAGACAAATATCAGTACATTCACTGTATTTTCTACCCCAAAAGGCCAATACCAGTAATGATATTATTATTGACCTCAGCTATTTATTTGTTTGATGTACACAGTCAGTAAGAGCTTTGGTTGAAGACTTCACTGAAGGGAACCACAGATATAAAGGTGCTCATGTATTCTTCACTGAAGGTACAGTTTACGATCACATACTGGTACAGATGCATGTAAACAGCTGTTTTGAGAAAAACTGTCCTAGTACAGAAGCATAAACTTGCATGTGATAATGCTAAGAGATTTTGTGGGCAGTGGAAATTCATGGTTGCTTGATCGCAGTGCAAGGTGTTTTTTGTCAGCATGATGTAAGGAGAAACTGTAAATCGGGATGAATACATTCCTTGTGATTTCTCCTCCTATTGCAATGATCTTCAATCAAGCAGTGGTGAACTATCACTACCTTAACATCTTTTGGCATTGCCACAAATGCTTTCATGGGACTTGTTACCTTTCTCAAAGCAAATGCATATGGTTTATATTATTTTGTTTTTATTTTATTACATCTGTTAGTGGTAGTGACATTTGCTTAGTAATTTTTTTCTTGTTCAGTTTGTCCAGATTCCTTGATAAGTGAAATTTCCAGGATTTCCAAATGTGAGTATAATTTATGCTCATGAAAGTATCTTTGTTATTTTTTTGTGTGTGCGGCAAATGGGATCTAGTGGCATTGTGACAGGTTGTAAGTACATTACCTGTACTTTTTCAAAGGGTGGATAACGCACGACACAGACTTTACCTTGTCCCTTTGTGTGTGTCACAGTCAGCACCTCATTATACCAGAAGGGTTTGACTGCTTATAGTCTGTGAAACAGAAAAACCAGCAGAGAATGGCATCTGGTACCCAGGGTACATGATTGAGACACCCTAAGGATAAGAAAAAGAGTACATTAAGGAGATGTGTCCATATATGGGAGGTTAAAAAATGTAGTGAATGTTCTTAAGTACTTGTAGGAGATGTGGAGGGTACGCTTGTGCAGCACCTGTCAGGAGTAATATCAGAAGTTAAAAACATCTACACTTTATAGAGAGCTAGAATTCCCACAAGTGCTCTGGTCGGTGGAGGGTCCTTACTGAAAGCCCTGCATAATGTGTCTGCCTACAGGGGAGGGGGACTGTCTGTTAACAGAGGCTTTACTGTCACATTCACTTTCTGTCTTTTCTGACCTTAGATGTGAAAACCCTGAAGGAAATAAACATTGCATTTCTCCCATACGAGTCTCAGGTATATGTAACATCATGAAGGTGTTTCTTTTAAATTTATTCACAGAACTGATTTACTATTAATATAATATTGTGTGAATATTTCGTAACAGAATGTGTGGTGATTTTTATAGGTTTTCTCTTTGGACACTCCCAAAGCATTTCACAGTTTCTATGGCCCAGAGCCGTCAGACCAAGCCCAGCGTTTCCAGTATTCTGAGGTACTTAGTACATGTTGTTTTAAGCTAATTTCATTGCAGAGGTTTTAGTGCATGTTAATCACTTGCTGTCCTATATGTTGCAAACTTTAGTTAATAATCATTGTTGATTGTTTTTGCACAAATTGTGATACATGTACTAGTTTAGTTGTTTCACATACACATCTCTTTAAAGTAAAGTGCCATTTTGTTGTCAGCACATTTTGTGTGTGATGTTTTGTGTTTGTTTTTGTTATTGTTTTGTTTACTTCAGAGTGATTCCAGGGGCATTCAGCTTAAAACATTTTCAACTGCGAGTGCACTGGAATCACATTTAGAGGTACAAAGTTAAATTGCTGCTATAAATAAAAAATATATTTAGCTTCCATTCTGTTTGTAACCACTTCTAAAAGAGAAGATTTATCATGTGGAACCTGTACCAGCAACATGTAACCTAGTTTTGCAGAGATTTCTAATCTGTTGACAGACGTTTTTGATGTATGAAGGGTTTCAAACAGGCAAAAATCATTTCAACCAAGTCCATACCTGTAACATTTAGGCCGTGTTCACACTTAGTGCCTGAACACTGGTACCTGATCCCGGCAAAAACAGCACTGTGTTCAGATGCAGAAAACCAAAGTACCCCCGCCAAAGTACCGAATTATGGTATGGGTACTTGAAAAAAAAAGCATACATGTTCACATTACTGCCAAGGCACCAAGTGTGAACACAGTCTTACATTTTGTAGCACTTTTAGACCCAAATAATAAGGTAAAACAGAACAAAGTTGCCTTTCCTCAATGCAACATTTTTTTAAGTATCGTATGGTAAGAATGCATGTTCTTGAACGTCACCTTTTAATTGTTAATGACCTTTTTGCAGAAAATAGCTGAACAGATTGCCACTTTGTGTGCTACGTTAGGTGAATATCCCTCAGTCAGATACAGGAAGTAAGTAAATAAGAGCTATTCCTAACAATGTGAGAAATTACTATAATTACATATTTAATCTAAATTATTTCTCCCTCCTTGATATTTTTATGATGATCGTTTCTTCCAATTATGCATAATTTCCTTCTTGTGAGGTTAATTTGTCTTAAGTGGCTTATAACAAATCTTCAAGGTGCATGCATACAGGCCAGTGATGTGTCCTGTTTAACTTCCGACTTATGTGCCATCCCACAATTGTATTCTGAATGAAACAGAACATACAGTTGTATCTGTTTCTAACCATGAAAGAAACAGGTAGCCAAAGCCAAAAAATAATATCAAATGGTTACTTTTTATGAAGTGCCCTGTTCCCTGCCAATATTTGTAAGATATATGAGGTTAAGACATTGAAGATTGAACAGCAATTTAGTAGTTGTATATTGGTCACTAACAGAATATTTCCTAATTTTTGACAGAGATGGTCATCATCTTGCTGAATTAGCCAATACTGTGCAGACTAAACTGCATGCATACAAAGCTGATGATCCAGCTGGCATGGGAGAGGTATGGTCAGCACACGTATGGTGTAGTAATCATGCTGCAACTTTTCAAAAGTAGCAACATAGGAAAGTACAAGTTGTGCAATAAATTTCATGGTTGTTACATGGAATTCTCAAAAGTAGCATTCCCCAACAGTGCATTGTTCTGTAAACAAACTGCCTGTAGAGCAAGACAGCTAGCAAAGACCATAATTTTTGTGCAAGACAACAAACATCTAGAATAAGTACCGGTACTTGTTTCTTTAATATAGAATTAATTATGTGGCACATGCAGTCACATTTCACATGATTTAACTCAGTTGGACCAACACAAATACAGCACACCTTTTAGCTACGTGTGCCTGCAATGGACTAAGGGGAGTGGAAATACTCCTAGTCGCTAATGCGACTGAAACCAGGATAAGCTCCAGCCCGATGAGCCACTTGGCTCGACAGCAGACTTTACTTTTTACCTACCTAAAACAAGCAACCCTATGATTAAAGTACACTGTAATGACCCCCTGAAAGTAGGTTGCCTGATTGATTGCTCATGAACAAAATTTTCTGTTTATGCATATTTGTAGGGACCACATAAGCACCGCTCTCAGCTGATCTTGCTAGACAGGTATTTATCTAATAGGTCTAGCTTCTACTAAGTAACTAAGCGGTAACCTAAAAGTTGGACTCCAGATGAAGCAGCTTTGGTTCAAGTGCTAACTAGGGTAATAGTGTTGTGTTCTTGGGCAAGACATTTTACTCTCCACCTGGGACTATGGGTGCCAGTGGATTGTCAGGGCAACCTAACAAAAAATTAATGTTAGGAGGTTTTCTGCGATGGAAAAAGTCCCTTTTGATATGGAAACCAAACCAAGTTAAGTGCTGTCTGATAAGCCACCTTAGCTTTTAGACAGACTTAACTGTGGGTGGTACATTGACCTTATGAGTGTACATTTGAACCCATGACCTATAGGTCAATACACCTCTCACTGGGTTATTTTGAATTTACAACTTACAGTAATTTTGTTTGAGTTTGCCTGAAGTTAATAACTCGGCATTCAGTAGTGTTAAGGTCTCCACACACATGGGGACACGTTGCAGCGATATGTAGCAGCCACAAAGTCATGTGTTGTTCACACTGAGGGTACATGGAGCGGGGCATGTAGCAGCAACAAAATCACAATGTGTACACACCCAAGTGTACATGTCCCCTTGTGTGTGCTAATTATTTTTGGCACGCGCTACACAAACTTTGAAGCTGTTTTGTCCCTGTGACATGTTGCATGGAATTAAACTCGTTTAACTTCATGCAACAAGTCGCAGAGGCAACACATGATTTTGTTGCTGCTACATGTTGCTGTGACATGTCCCTGCATCTTGTCCCCACGTGTTGCGGAGACCTTTAGAGTGATTTTGGTTTAAGTGTTGTAAAGTAAAACCAAAGAAATCACTTTTGTCTCATTTTATCTTTTTCAGAGGATTTGACCCAGTGTCCCCTCTGCTACATGAACTTACTTTTCAGGTTTGCCATCACTCTAATAACATTTTAACTGATAGTTAAACATAGAAATTTGTCACAGTTTTGGTTTCACATTGATAGGCGGACATTGGTGCATGTTTCTGTAAATTGTCTGTTTGTAATAAAATGGTGAAATCAGAAATGCTAAGATAAACCCATAACTTTAAAAAACATACATTCAGAAATTCCCAAACCTTGGTATCCCAACACTGAGACTTTACTACTCATGTGAGGCTTTTTTCTCTGAAATTTGAATTACTGAAATATAACTTTCATGTAGCGTACTGTAAACTGTGATAACATTAATGAACAGTTAATGAACAGATCTTCAGGAGCAATTTGCTATATTTTTGTTTGCTCAATTTTGCCTGCATTTTTTCTTGCTTCGTTCAGGCAATGACCTATGATCTTCTTCATATTGTCAATGATGTGTACAAGTAAGTTGTAAAATAATACAGTTTAACTTTGTTAACAACAAAGAGCTTTATCCACACTTGTGTTGAGTATGTTGAAGTTTAAGTGCCCATTGGGATGTCTTTGTGGCCACTGTGACTTGTTGTCTGATTTATTGATTTTTTTATTTAAATTGTTTTACTTAGAGTCTATTATTTTTTTGTGATGGTAGATATATTTCATCATCTGGAAATGAAGAAAAGGAAACTATTCTTGATGGTAAGTTTTTTTAAACTATTTCCACAAATAAAACTATGGTCCAAATTTTACTGGCATAGTCAAATTCCTTTAATATGCAGGCTAACATTTTGGTCCAAATTTTACTGGCATAGTCAAATTCCTTTTATATGCAGGCTAACATTTTGTGTACAGTCAACTCTCTTAACGAACACCTCGAGAAGACGGACACCTCCATAAGACTGGTGATGGTCCCTGCCGTTTTTCAGTCATTTTACTGTAACCAAACTCCCTATAAGACGGACACCTCTCTAAGACGGACAACAGACACTTTTAAATAATTAACGGAAGTGTTTTTTTATCATGTTGTATTAGTGAAAATACTTCCAAACTTCGCAAAGTTAGTCAGTGCCCTAAGGATACGTGTATACCAAGCTTACTAACCACAAACAATGACGTTTAACAGATTACTTCTTTGCTTACGTATATGGACACTAAGGAGGTCGTTCTCTACTTACAGTATTACAGTTTGTAGAAGCTCTCAATTTTTGCTTTAACAAGCAAATATGGTCCTTTTATCATAATTTTAGTCTTGTTGCAGTTAGCAAAGGTTTGTTGCATTGTGCAAAGGTTTAGCTTTATTATCTCAGAATTACTGGTGTCATGTTACCTCGACTCTCTACAGAGCGGACACCTCTCTAAGATGGACAGCTGTGGCCGGTCCCGAGGTGTCTGTCATAGGGAGAGTTGACTGTATTACTAAGTAAGTGATATAAGGAGATGAATATTAAGTAACTTGTCTTTTGTAATTCACAGAAAATGATGAAATGTGGGTAAAGCATCGCCATGACCACATAGCTGATGTCTTGAGGTACACTTGTTTGAGAGCACCTATTTTTAAAAGGCCCTTTAAATTAACAGATTAAAAAAATGCTTTTTGATAGACATGCAAAAGAAGGATAATGCAGCTTATTTTGACATTAATTCTGTGTAATTATAATTTCTCTTGCTAGGAAAGTCAATTCCACAATAAAGGAATTTGCAACAGACAAGAAGATTTCAACTTCCAACAAGGTGGCAATAACTTTAAAAATAATCATGTCTGAAAAAGCAAACATTTCATCCACTACAAGTCATGCCTTCAAACTCTGTCGATTACTTTACTGATGTAGCCCAGTAACACACTACTGACTGGGGAGAGGATAGCTTAAGCCAGCCTTTTCTTTTATGTCAAAATGGCATAAAATGAGTGTATGAGGGGGCCTTTCTCAATATCTTGTCCCCTTTGTAAGTCTCATATTAGGTACATACACAAAAACAAAACAAATCTGGTAATATGCATGGTAGCATAGTTTTGTGTATAATTTAGAGTGTTCAGTATTGTTATTGATCACATACAATGTCAATTTATCGTATTTGAAGCTGAGCATAAATTTTTGCTTGCAGTTTGAATTTGCAGGACATTATGTAATACCATTTTAACATTTTTCCCCTTTTGTGTTTTAGACAACCATGAAAGATCTCCAAGTTATCTTGAAGAAAATGCCACAGTATCAAAAAGAAGTCAGCAAGGTATGATTTTTTGTACACCAAGTATAGATAGCCAGGCTAGGGATGCCTTTGTCAGTCTGGAAAGAAATCATATCTTAGTAACAAGGCATGCAAGTTGTGGAAACAGCTATTAAAGTAGCTGTAAGTCTTTGCACATGATGTGTAACATGCATGTAGTTGTGGCCTTTTGCATGCATTGCGTGCCTATGACAATTGTCTACCAGGAAATCCAGGCTTATGTAAGACCTTGCATTTCTTTCAGTTCATTGTTCATCTTCACTTGGCAGAAGACTGTATGAAGCAGTACAACCAAACTGCCCTGAAGGACATCTGTGCAGTGGAACAGGTACGTTTATTATCTACTAGACACCTTAGGGAACAGCCCGGACATGACTCTTTTTTTTTCTTCAAAATATTTTCTCCAAAATCTTGATTCCACAAGTTGATCAATCCAAGCAGCCAGCAAGCTCATAAGAGAGGCTGTTGATACCATGACCTAATAAAAACAAGCTGATTTGGCAACATTTGGAATTCGTGTCAGTGTTTAGACTACAATAATATTTTCCTTGGCTAATATAAATTCCAAATTGTGTTACACACACTTTTTTGTCACTAAAGATGTGTTTATTGTGGTGTAAGATAGGAAAGATGAGCATTCATTCGTTTGTCTCACAGTGGAATCGCTTTGAGTTGTGTGATCAACAACTCAAAGCGATTCCATCGTGAAACAACAAAAATTAATAAACCTTCGTCTTTCCTACACATTTTATTTTTCTAAAGCATGTACCAAAGAAGGGAAGTAAGCTTGAGCTTTTGAACCAGAAGTAAGTGTAGAGGGGGTGCACCACTAAGGAATGGCATGATTGACTGTTGATGTAAGCAACCCCATGCACCCTCTCCCAAGAATGGCCCCTGACAAACATGACATGTACATGTGTGTTTATTGCAGGATCTTGCAACTGGAGTAGACAAAGATGGCGAAAGCATCAAAGACCCAATGAAGAGTATTGTGCCACTGCTGCTAGATTCAAATGTTCAGTAAGTGCTGCTTTGATTTACAGTTCCCTAATGACATGTATGGATCCCGTCATGTCCTTTCTTGACAAATTCTTACCCGGAATAATTACGATTTAAACGCACTAACAATGTTCATTGGTTTATTCCACATTATTTTTAACTTATTCATTTACTTTTTGTATTCCTTTTATAGCATTTCTGACAAGATCCGGATAATACTCTTGTACATTATTTTCAAAAATGGTAAGAATCCAGTTTCTTATAGTTTCCTATTTTCATACAATATAGATTCAAGAAACTGAATCGAAAGTCAAATGACACAGAAATGTTTTTTGCATGCTTTAGTTTTTATATTTTGCATCCAGTGTTATCATTTCCCATTTGGTAATTTGCAAGACAGTTGACCATTTTCCAAAATGTTTTGTAATACAAAATAATTATCTTCTGGTGTTGTGTACCAAGCCAGTATGGAAGACGCGATGGCCTAATGGTAAGTGCACTGGACTCTAGTAAAGCAGTCTAGGTTCAAGCCCTGGCCAGGGTCACTGCATTATGTTTTTAGGCAAGGCACTTATTCTCGTAGTGCCTCTCAAATAAGGTGTATAAAAGGGTACTGGTAAAATTTAATGCTGGGGTAACCCTGTGATCGACCAGCACCCCATGCAGGGGGGAGTAGAAATACTCCTTGTCATTAAATGCTACAGAAACTAGGATAAGTTGTGTCCTGATGGGCCTCTAGGCCTGAACGCAGAGTTAACCTTTTTATATACCAAGCCAGTGAATGTATTTAATACCCACCTACTGATAGTGAGGGGTATTTCGTGTCGTGCCAAATGAATATGATATTTTATTGGTTACCGGTACTTGTTGTGTAGTAACAATGTCGGTCTTGGTTTTTTAGGTATAAGTGAAGAAAATTTAGCGAAGCTGTGTGAGCATGCACAGATACCATCAGATTACCGGTAAGTCAACACTTACTGTCATTTGTGTATTTATTATGTTTTATTTCATTTGTAAGATAGAGTGTTTCTCAATCATAACAACATCTAACACTGTGGAGAAAATGTAAAAAAAAAATAATCATAATAGAAATTTTACTTTTGCTTGACAAATTCAATTTCTTGCATATAATCTTGGGCTTAAACTCTGAAATACTTTGAGATTTTGGAGAGCAATTTTCACTGGAGTGTCGAAAGTAATTCACATTTGCGTTGTTTCTGCATTAGCTTGCATTTAATAATGCGTTTGGATATTGGTTTAAAAAAACTTGCGTCACTTTTTCAACCAATAAGAAGTAAAACCAAGACCAATTGTTTCTTCATTGCACACTTTTTCCGCCCTTCGCGCTGGCTATACCTATTGGCTTCGAATTATGATTGGCTCACTGGACTGTCCATGGCCTTCGGATTGGCCGGGGAAACATTTTTTTTCCCGACATTTTTAGTCGGCTGTCGCTCTGCAAGCACCAAGCTTGTTTATTCAAAGTAGATGGTACCGCTGAGTACAGTACTGTTGTTGAAAATTTTGTTCCAGCTCCTGTCTGTTTTCGTTACTTTTTTCAGTGCCATTATAAAGAACATGGCGTATCTTGGAGTTCCCATCATACAGGATGTAAGTATTCGTTTCCGCACCGCTAGCAGTCAAGTTGTTTTACCAGTGGGTAAAATAGTCTGCATTTGGGCATAGAGACCCATCAGGCAGTAACCTTTAACGAGTAGGAGTATTTTACTCCCTCTGTATAGGATGCTAGTTCACCTCCCAGCATTCAAATCGTGAGAGGCACTATGAGGATAATTTTGTTTGCCCAAGAACACATCACAATGGCCCCGGCCAGGGCTCAAACCCGGACCGCTCGATCTGGAGCCCGGGGGGGGGGGGGGGTACTCCCATAAATTTCGGATAGGGGTGTGCCGCCAAGGTTCTTAAACCCTGACCCTATTTTAGGATAAAGAAAGCGAAAATTGATACCCTTTTCAAGGCCCAAAACCGAAAAATGACACCCTATTCAAGGGGAGGAGAAGCGTTCCGTGACGACCCAAATAACGGCTAACCGCGCACGGCAAGACACAAATCTTTATAAAATCGCTTTTCTAATCCCTGAACAGAAAATTCAGTTTTAAGATATCTTTTTTTCGTTTAGCTGGGCGTTTATTTTAGCTGATAGAATTTAGGTACCCTATCTAAGGATCACACCGAGAACATATTACCAAAAGGAGCAAAAATGATACCCTATTTAAGGACCGAGAACCTCAAAACCATACCCTATTGGGCGGCACATACCTATATAGGCCACAGATGGGAGTACCCCCCCCCCCCCCGGGATCTGGAGTCCAGCGCGTTAACCGTTCGGCCACCGTGTATACCATCATTACCATGTAACGTTACCAGGGAAATCCAGTTATTTAGAAACCTTGATTTTTTTGTGTTTTGCTGCAGCCGCAATGGCTGCAAGCAAAACACATTGAGAGCTGAAGTTTGTGCCGTAAGGGACGTAAGGTGTAAGGTGTAAGTGCCGTAACAGAGGAGAAATCTGAACTACCGATGTCAATCAAATCCATGAACAAACAAAATCGAAACCAATGAACCGTAGCGCTGATCGCATTCGAAGTTACGGGCCAAAGTATTCGAACGCAAACCACGTTGGACACGTTGGAAAACAGAAAACCGATTTAAAAGTATATCGCATTGGGAAAGAAAACAAACTGTGGCGCGACCACTCCAGTTTTATGAGAAAATTATTCTGCAGTTTTCATCATTTACGAAAAGAGCGAAGACTTGGAACCTCGCCGAAGGTCATAAATATTTTCTCCAAAGGACCGGTTAGTGCACAGTTTGTAAACTTTCGCTTTGAAAATAAACTTACCCTCACCTTGTCTACACTGTCTACAGCATACTAGTAATGTATTAACTCTGAACTTCATATTTTAAAATAAAATGTATGAACGTGTAACTTGTCACGCAAAGACAGCTGGAAAGGAATATACCATGCTGGTAGGCTGCACCGCTAATTGTAGCTGTATTCGAGCTATATAAAAGACAGCTAGAAACGAATTAATACTAGTAACATCACAATGGGAAAGAAACTTATTCAGTGGTGCACACCGTCGAAAACAAAGAAATATTAAAGGAAGTTCTCATTCACCAGATTCACTGCATCAGATGCAACATTCGTCAGTTCGTGTTTAAATGCGTGGCGACCAGTTTGTTTACTAGTTATTAAAAAATAATACGGTCTTCATTTAATAAACAGTTCATCCTTAAATTTCAGCTTTTCTACGACTGACAGGTAGGTACTATAGTATAAGCCCCGCTAAAATAGCTGGAAAGGGAAAGTTTTTTGAAAAATGAATTTTTGACTGCCAGACGCGCTGGCGCCACATGTTTATTTTGTGAAGATTAATTAAACGCCGTGAAAAATAGAATTTGATGTCCAGCGAGCCACTGCATCTTCGGCTACGCAGTCCTCAGTGAATCCTCCAACTTCACAAATTTCTAAAACTTTAAGAAAACGAACTTTCGCAGAATCAAAAATTGGTCCTTATCGATCTTCCGATCTTGTTGTGAAGACACTGAAATTCGACGAGTGTTCATGCGTGAAGGGATGACTGACGAATGATAATAATTATTTGTAAACTTTCGCTTTCAAAATGAACTTTGCGTTACGTTCAACGCCGTCTTTCTGTTGTTGTACGCCGGTGCGCGTGCGATTATTTATAATTTCTGAATTTTGCATATTTAACTCAGGGTGACACAACAAGTTTGTTAAGAGTTAGTTGTTCCAGTGTTTAATTTGGGTGAAAGTGGTTAAAGAACCACTGTCTTGTCACTAATAAATATATCACATTGAGTTCTTATAAGGTCAATAGATTCTGTCTTTTTCGTTGTTGTTAAAACGCTGCCATTGTGACAATGATTCCAAATACAACTAACGGTAACCAGTGAGATAACGCCACTAAAAGAATCACATTGAGTTCATTGAGATTTTTTTATAATGTTAGAGTTACTGTTTTTTATCAAAGAGACAATCATGTCAGACATTACGTTAACTTACTAGTAATTAAATTATGTTTGCTGTCTTTGATTTCAACATAACATTGATCAGTAAAATTATCAGGATTGAATTAACACAAAGTGACTACAATATAGTGCAATTATTAACCTGCACACAAGTGACAGACAATAAAAGACGTTGGATTTCAATCTCGACTCACTTGTCTTTCATCAACATGTTCCCTAAGACTTTGCTCTAGCAGCAAAACACATGGACCCATTGGGGCCCTATTTTTTCCTTGCGTAAGCTGACACAGTGCTCTTGTGTTTATAATTTCAGTCTGCTGCAAGAAAAGGTGCAAAACCAGCAAGAAAAGAGCGCCCTTCAATGTACGAGTTGTCACGATGGGTTCCAATCATTAAAGATATCATGGAGGTGAGAAAAGATCGCTCTGTACGAGATATGTTTGTACTGATGATCAAATGTGCTTTGTTTATTCGGACTAGAAAATAAAGATGGAGAATTTTTGGCACGTGTGGTACAAGTTTCGTAGACCACCTCCGAATTAAGGACGATTGTCTGCAGTGCTGTGACCTCTTTAACAACTCTAATTGTAGGGGTTTGTTTGTGTTGCTCCGTGTGCCGACTTAGGTATTAGTACGTTCACACCTGCGACAATGCTTGTCCGAAAATTCAGGGAGCGATCCTAAAAATTCCTAAATCAAAGTCTCTTCGAGATACCGACTTTTTTTGCATGAAGTATGAGTCGAAGGTTTATCCTGTGCATTGTTCTTCGAACTTATCATTACGGTTGCTTTGTAGTTTAGTTTAACAATTTCCTATCTTCGCGGAGGAAATGCAGCCATATAATTTTGTCAAAAATGGCTCGTCCGCGCCGGGTATTTATACACATATTCCTCAACATTACACAAATAAACAGTGCAAATTTCACCGAGATCTGACAATTCTATACTTTAAAATTGCAAGGACCTTTCGAGGCAGTCGATTACGGCAGCGAAATTAGCAAATGAAACAGCAAAATATGCGTTCGACGCTTTGTTTTTGTGACGCCATATTTGAATTGTTATAGGTAGACCGCTGTTCAATGTGTTCAAGGCCGTATCGTTACGATTGCTCCACGAAAGAGCACGAAAAAAATACGGATATTTCCGACTACTGTCGGAGAAAACATTGCGTAAACAAATCGATACACTCAAGCTGCGTTTTTTCTGACTCGTCCCCAGTCGTCTTCATATAGCACGCGGCAATCTCTCCCTCCGCTGTATATTTGCCGCGTGCTGTATGAAGACGACTGGGGACGAGTCAGGCGTTTTTTTCGCTCCCCGCCCCCACCCTCTTGCTTCTTCTGTTTTGTGCTGGCGTCCAGGTCTCTCGCCGTTCTCACCGAGCGCTCATCGATCGAAAAACACGAAAAATAGAGGGCTGTGGACAGTCTATGCGAGGGTCGGATATCAAGACAGCTTCTTCGTGGGCTTAAGAAGGATTAAACAAAAGCCATATATACAGTGAATGCTATCGAATTATATTTGAAGATGAAATACGAAGGAATTTTGCTGTCTTTGACTGGAATTCCACTCGAACTGCGTAGATACGATCGCATGTTGTAAAGCCGATTCATGCAACATTGCTGTCAACGCGAGGTCACGTCCCTAACGACCTAGGCTGATGACGAAATAGAATGGGCGCTTGTAGCGACCAAATTTGGCCTAAAAAAGAAGCCTTAAAAGAAGCCCCCATCTCTTGCATTTGTTTTAACTTCAATAATATCTTTGAAAAGAGCAAGTTTTTTGGTATGGTTTATTTTTGACGTTTGTAATTTTTAAACGATGTAAGTGCTAGTGGCTATTTATTCGTGTTTTAGTTACGCAATCCATTGTTTGTGCGACGCTTTTTATAGATCGCCTTTCAGACACACGTGCGTTGAGATAGGAAAGCTGACATGTCACTTTTAACATTGTTATATAACGTTTGTAAATGTGACAAGTCACGTTTTTTCCACGAGATCGCGTGATCACCCACAGCGGAAAGTAATCCCTTGAGAAATTAAAATATTCCCTTGAGAAATTAAAAAAGTCCCTTGAGAGTAGACAAGAATGTTCCAAATTTTGCCCCACATAACTGCTATTCTCCTATTTTCGCTTGTAAACAAGCAAAAAAAGTCGC